>NW_024426885.1:66584717-66816418 GCF_017311325.1 Ursus maritimus | reverse complement strand
GGGGGGGGGGGGGGGGGGGGCACCGGGCTGGTTTCCTTGCCACAAGAAATCTCCACTTAGGGCCACGTTCACAGAGACACTCCCACTGTTTACACAACCTGCAGAGAAAGGTGTGTCCTCCACCCCAGCTTTCCTGCTGGCTGCTCACAGGTGGGAAGCCCACTCCGACACCGCAGCTGGGCACCAGAGAGCTGGCAGGTCTGGACCACTTCCCCAAAAGGCGGTCCTTAATGTCATTCAAGGTTCTTTAGCACCAGCCCAAATACACCGAACAAATCAATCTCAGAGGAATGGATGAAGGATAAAAGAAAAAATAAAAACATCAACGATTTTCCAGAGAGCAAGAAGACACTGCAGATTCCTGGTTCAATATATTTTCAAGCAGTATTTCGGCTTTTACTTTTTCTTTAACTCCCCCCAGCCCCCAAAACCACTTACTCGGTGTCTACTATTTCTCAACACGTACTAATGGCATTGAGCCCACTGCCACAATGTGAAAATGATGATCCCCACCGTAAAGATGAGAAACGGAGGGTCAGAGAGGTTCAGTAAAGTAGTAAAGGTCACTAAACAGAAGGGGATAGAGAGCTAAGATCACTCAGTACTAATAAATGGATTCGTGCTGTTCCTCTTCCTGTGACTTTCCACTATCCAGCTCAAAACACATGACTGTTTCCCTACGATCGACCAAATTAAGAACCAACAAGTCAGCCTGGCATGTGGAGCCCTCTCTCTACAGCCTAGTCCTCAACTCCTTCTCCAGTTTCAAACCCTACTGTTCCCTGTACATGTCCCATGTCCCAGCCAAGGGGGCCCCTCATCATTCCCTCCTCCCCCCAAATGCCTCCTACAAGATCACCCCCAAAGTCCTCCACCCTCGAACCCCCAGAGCAGGGACTGCAGCATTGTGCCCACTCATCAAGGAAGGGCGGTGGAAAGCAAACGGGCTGCCCAGGCCCTCGGTCCTGTCCTTCAGCTAACGCTTTCCCTTCCCTCCCGAGGATATGAGCAGCACAGACAAGGGGTCTCAGGCTGGACACACTCTCTTTGAGGAGCGATCATTCTTCACATACTGGGAAACCCTTCCCTTTCCATCCTCAACAGCCACACTTTACCCAGAGGCAGGTTCACTGCAATAGAAATCCCTTCTTCGCTTCTACGGCTCCATCCACCGCCAACCTGCCACGGCCTGGGGAAAACTTAACATGATTAAAATTTTAAAGCATTTAAGATGCTTAAAGGAAAGGCATCCTTGGAGTGCAAGTCATCAATTTAGGGGGAAGGAGCAAACTATGGGAGGAGTGGAGAGATCTAGACAAATGTAAATGAAATAATTTCAAACAATATTACGCATAAACTGATTGACCGCACACCCCGAACCTCAGCACTGAGTCCCAGACGGTGCGGCAATGCCCCAACTGCTTTTGAGCACCTGCTCCTGTTCACTTTATTAGATCTGCAATGTGAGGTGAGTTGACTTTCTGGGTTTTGCCACGTGGAGAATAACAGTCCTGAGATGAGTTATTTAACAGGCAGGGCACACAGTGACAAGCCCGGCCAGGGGTGCTGAAGCAGCAGAAACACCAGGCAGGCTCCCATCAGACAATCCCCCAAAGCCTAATACTGAAGCCCGGGACCCCGTGAAAAACGCCAGGGCAGAGAGAAATCGGCTAAATACAGAACGAGAGCTTTGACTTATTATAGCATAGTATGAAACAAGAGAAGAAACATTAATTACACTTGCATCTAAAAAACTATAGCTAGTATTTATATTCTGTCTTTACCTGCATACCACGTGATCTTTTTTATGTCCATACTTTGCAAGCTAAAAAAAACCAAAAAACAAAACAAAAACCTACGTATTTCCTTTTATCATAAGGATGAACTAGATTTGAAGACTCTTAAGTCTTGAAATCCATGGAAACAATTCAGGAGGAAGGAAGACCATGCAGTTTTATACTCTAGATTTGGAAATTCAGGATGGCGGGGCTCTAGTCAGGCCCTCAAGAACAAGTCTCACGGTTTCAACTTTTATACCAGGGTCTACAACACTAAGTTAATGAGTCTTACTGCGATTTCAAAAGCTATTGCATTTACACACCTCTTCCTCAACTGACAAATCACTAAACCATTCTAAGGGCTAGGATTAAATTTTATGGTTCGTTGACAGAAAGAATAGAATCCTAAATCACCAATCCATGTATAATTGTTCATTTTCCACACATTTTTTCCTACCTGATCTCTCTACCTTCCTACTGCCACTAGGTCACAAAGAGTTCTTGGATTTTTTTTTTTTTTTAATTAAGGATCCCACTTCAGAGGGACCCCTCAAAACCCAGCAGCTGAAGCCCACCAGTGAGAAGTCAGCCTCTCTGGATGCTAAGGCCACACTGTTGCAATTTCTAATCACATGTACTAATGAAAGTCCCAGACCAGGGAAAGAGAAATACCGGTGTGGCTTACTTGTTTGTTTTTCTTTTGCATGAAAGGCAGAAGGCTTTGCCAGGTCCTACCCGGCACACCAGGCCATGTGGACCTGCCAAGGCCCATTTTACTGCAAAGCAAAGTTTTGAAAATAATTCCAGTTTAACATGAGCGTAGTTTTCAAAGAGCTGTACTGCTCCTACTGGATGCAAGGCTCTTTACCATTCAAGAATAAACAAGAGATTCAGCTACATACACAGCAGTTCCCTGCATTAAAAAAAGAAAGAAAAAATTGGGCTAAGAGCACACTGTTGGCTCAGAACTAAGCTAGGCCAATTCAGCACATGGAAAGACTTTTCATTTCTGCCCCCTCCAGATAAAGCAAACCCGTGCAATTTCCCAAGACTCAAACAAGATACCTACCTCCATCTAACACCTTCAGGTGAGAATGAATGAATGAAACAAACCAACCAGGAGGGAAACCTCCGAAGCCCCCAAACCTCGGCGTTTACTTCACCGGTCTGACTTTAAGGCTAAAAATAAAAAGTCTGTTCATCTACAGCCAGTCCCATTTGCCTTGTTCCAGAATACCATTCCCTAGTCCCAGCCCAACCCGTGGTCCACCTCCATGAACTCAGAATTTCCTGGGTTTGCGGTGACACTAAACGTCAGAGTAACGAGGGTTACAGGATTTTGGAAAAGATAACGCTGCTTTCAAAGCCTATTCTCCACCAAACACCACAACCCCGCCAGTGGCATGTGCACAGCCAAAGCCCTCCGCTCCCAGCCGGCGCCCGGGAGCAGAACCCCGCCGTCGGGGCGTCTCCGGCCGCTCGATTTCCTCCCGAACACTCCGGGCTGTCCAGGTGGTTTACACGGTCCCCACGGCCTAACCACTCGGCCCTTGGGAGCCTGCTCAAAGCACACCCATAGAACAGGGACCATCGCCGCGTAACCGGGCAGCGGGGCTGGGGAAGGCACGCGCAGGGGGCCACGGCCGGGCAGCGCGGGCCGTCGGCCGGAGCGTAAAGCCGGGGCCGAGAGGGGAAGGTCGGGGGGGGCGGGGATGTCCGTAGCGGGCCTCACTCCCAGCGCAAAGGCGCGCTGGCTCTCCGCTTACACCCGCCCAGGGAGTCCGTTCTATCCGGCGCGAAGCTGGCTGCATCGCCCCCACCCCGCCCCCAGAGGTAAAGGACAGAGAGAAAGGGGCAGAGACCCCGAGCTGCCCCCGACCACCACTCCCCGCCGCGGGGTGACAAGGGGGAAACGGGTGAGGATTTGCAGCGGCTTTTATCAAAGAGCTGAAAAGAAACTTGGACTCCTCTCTCCTGTACATGACACTTTGGAAAGGCAGCCGCCTCTCCCTCCTCTCCTCCCCACCCCCTTTTGTGTGTCCCAGCACCCCCACCACCAAACTTCCCACCGCAGGGGATGGGGCTCCCGGCGGCCGGACAAGACTCAACTTCAATTACGTGGAGCAGACAGTGGGGGACGTCTACGGAGGGGGACGGGGGGGGGCGACAAGAAAGGCGTCCGGGGTCCCCAGCCCCGCGGGGCTGCCTCGGGTCGCCCTCTCCCGAGCCGGGCGAGCGCTGAGGGGCCGGGTGCGCCCCCTGCCCTGGGGAATCTGTTGGGAGGCCCGGGGAGGGGAGCGGGGGCCCGAGCCGAGGTCCCGGCAGAGGAGAGCAGGAGGGGCGGGAGCCCCCCTCGGTGCCCGGCCGACCACGTCCGAGTAGGGGGTCTGCAGCCGGGCAGGGGCTGCGTCGGCGCGGGAGGGGTCGGCGAGGGAAGAGGAGTCAGGGGAGTCAGGGGCTGGAGGGGGGGGCCGGGCCCGGGCAGGGCGCTCCACTCACCTTCCTGCCGGCGCCGCCGCCCGCGCCCGCGGCCAGCGCGGAGCCGCCCCCCGAGTACATGTAGTAGGCGATGCCCAGCACCCACAGGAAGGCGAAGCAGAGCAGCATCCGCGAGCGCCGCCGCATTCTCCCCTTTCGGCCGCCGGCCGCGGCCGCCGCTGCTCGCAAGTGCTGCCTGGGGCCGGCGCGGGCGGGGAGAGGGCCGGGGGAGGAGCGGAGGAAGGGGAAGGGCGCGGCGGCGGCTCCTCCTCCGGCGCGGGCTGCTGCTTGGCCGCGGCGAAAGCGGCGCGCGCCCGGCGCCCGAGCTCCGCCCCGGGCCGGGAGCGCGGCGCGGCAACCGAGCAGGAAGCGGTGGCCTCGGAGGCGGCGAGCGGGTCAGGGAGCAAAGGGCGACCAATCGGCGGCGGCTGCGGGGGCCGGGGCGCGGGCCGGAGGAGGGGATTACCGCGTCTCCATGGCTGCAGCACGCGGGGTTCCGCCGGGAGGGCCTCCGCGGGACCGGCCTCGGCACCGCCCCGCTCCGGCCGCCGCCCCGCCCCCTCTGCGTCCTCTCCGCCGCGGCCCCTCCGCCCCCGTGAGTGACAGGTGGCTGCCCGGGACCGGGCGGAGCGCGCGCACACGTGCGCACACACACGTGCACACGCACCCGGGACTCTGGCGGTCACTGCCGCCTCGCGCCGCCCCGCCGAGGCTGTCACCTCTTCGGTCCCGGGTCTTGGGGACCTCCTCAGACCCTTAACAGCCTCGCTCTTACTGGCCGGCCAACCTGAGTGTTTTGGTGCAAACCCGCCTCCTGGACCCGACTTTGCTGCTGCTCGCTGCAGTTTTCTTACTAATCTCGCAGCAAAACATCCCTGATCCCCAGTTGTCAGTTTTATGTATTTATTTAGTCAGAAGTGGGGGCCCACAGGTAGAATAAAAGAGGTTATGGGAATATTTTTCCGAGAATAGACAGCCCTGAATAGCAGGATTTTTTGTTGTTGTTATTTTATTTTGTTTTTAATAAACCCGAAAGAGGAAGAAGGGACGCAGTTTATTTTTTTTTAATCTTTTCCTTTTAATTTGTTGCTTTCTTAAAAGAAGAAAGAGTTAACACATAAACATCTCAGGAAGACACATCTGTCTTGTAACAGAATCTGTGTAACCTTGACTATGCCCTTGCTACACGCAAAGTTTCCCGTGCTCCTAGGAAAGAAAGATATGTTACTGGGCACTTAGTATTTCAAAAGTGATTTCAGGAGCTTCCAGTCTGGAAGATAATGGCAGCTGCCTGAATCTCAGTCTCCACTCACATCTTCAACAAAATACAAACACCAACAAGACTTCAGCACTACTAGGAGAGGGAATGCCGTGAACTGAACTTCTAATTACTTCTTAAGTAGAAGAAAGAAAAGACCTCAAATTCCAGCAGAGCTCCCTCGGCTGTTGCCAAGGACTTAAGTGAAGTCTGGGCTTAACGCCTCTACAAAGAGAAAGTCCAACACCAAGAACTAAAACTGAACACAGGTCGGGTACTTGACAGGGAAGAGGTTTGAAAGAGAATGGGACAGGAGGTGGCAGCCTTGAAGAAGCCTTGCTTCTGGGAAAAGTCAAATAAATAAAGAAAGGGTAATGCCCTTTGGAGGCCTGGCAGTGAAGGGAAAGAAGGAAGTAAAAAGGGCAAATTAAAGATCCTAAAGAAATAAAAGACAGCCAGTCCCTCCCCCAGATACTGTTATCTATTAAAAACTGCACTTCACTCTACAGACAGAAGATAACATTCTCGAACTGGGAACCGTGTGTCAAAATTCCTCGTAACAGAATAACATCAAAAGAAAACAAAAAAGGAGTCACATTTCTTATGATGAAAAAATGAATCCTAGCATTTTCAGCTGATGAAAATACACACACACACACACACACACATAAAACCAGGAAGCAGGAGAAATCGCAACACCATACATCAAACTACCAAACTGACCAAAGCATCATGTGTGTGGACACACGCTCACACACACACATACATATATGCGTCATATAGACAACTACAATCAGAAATTCAAAAACTAAGAACAGACTAGACAACAATTAGGAAGCGATGCAATAAAAATTGATCAAATTCAGGAAAGAAATTGAAAATAAGACAGAACTATCTGAGAAACAAAGAATAATTACAAAATGCCCACAGGAGAATATAGTCAAATAAAAATATGTAAAAGGACACTGAAGAATGGCAAGAAAATAATCAAGAAATTGAAAATAAGACAAAAAAAAGAAGCAAAAGTGTTCAAAGAGAAGTGGTTGAAATGAAAGAAGAACCAAACGACATATAACTGGACTCCTCAACGTAGAAACACCGGTGAAGCAGAATTAGTATTAAAACTGTAATCTCAGGGGTGCCTGGCTGGCACAGCGGTTGAGCGTCTGCCTTCGGCTCAGGGCGTGATCCCGGCGTTCTGGGATCGAGCCCCACATCAGGCTCCTCCGCTATGAGCCTGCTTCTTCCTCTCCCACTCCCCCTGCTGGTGTTCCCTCTCTCGCTGGCTATCTCTGTCTCTGTCAAATAAATAAATAAAGTCTTTAAAAAATAAAAAAATAAAAAATAAATAAAACTGTAATCTCAGGTATAATATTCAACATAACTACATCGTGATAAATAATGCTGTATGGCGTGTTGGAAAGTTATTAAGCGAGTAAGCCCTAAGAGTTCTCATTACAAGGAAAGCAACACTTTTTTTTCTTTTGTATTTAGGTGAGGTGATGGATGTTAACTCAACTTTATTGTGGTCACCATTTTGCAATATGTGTTAGTCGAGTCCTTATGCTGTACAACTTACAGAGTTATGTCAGTTATAAAGTTAAAACTGGGAGAAAGCTGTAATCCCAGAAAAGAATTTAGAAATAAGAAAAAAATTTAAATTGTATACCAAAAGTAACTTCCATGTACCCTGAACAACTGTCCTGGAATAATCAACTCCAGACTTCTTAAGAACAACGTACAAAACAAGGCAACAATGGAGCAGCATTTACAAGAAACTCAATGCAAGAAAATACCAGCCAAGGATTTTTGTGTGCAGCTATAAACAAACAGAAAGAAACTGAGTGCAAAAATTCAGAGACCATTATATGCCTTTCCTGGAAGGTGAGCTTTCCCCATCCAAGAGAAAACAAAGGAAAACCAACAAAATGACTGATGGAGAGCATTTATATATTTGATTGGTGGAAGAATAGTATGTACACATTATACTTTCTGGTAAGTAAAACACCAGCAACTAAAAGCAATTGAAGGAGAAGGAGACAGAAAAGAGAAAATAGAATCAAATCATTGACTATTAAATAGGCAATAGATGGAAGGCAAAGGAGACCATATAAAACGCACAGCCAGAGTTAAAAGGTTAAGAAACAAAGGAAGGAACTAAGGGTGATATAAAAATATGAAACTTGACCAAAAGCAAAATATATATATTCCCAAATATCAGAAACCCTATTCTAAAACCCTAAGAGAAAAAATTTTAAAACAGCAAAGAATACAAACCAGACAGTGGGGGGAAAAAACCAGAGTAAGTATAGCATAATACACATGGCAATTGTAAAAGAAAATAATAAGAGCTGAGACCAGACCATATCACAGTATCATTTACAAAAGGGCTTAATTTGCCTATTAAAAGATTTTTAAGGGATGCCTGGGTGTCTCAGTCAGCTGAGCGTCCAACTTGATTTCAGCTCAGGTCATGATTCCAGAATCTTCGGATTGAGCCTGAGTCAAGCTACGCACTCAGCGGGAAGTCTGTTTGAGAATTCTCTCTCCCTCTCCCTCTGCTACTTCCCCTGCTCATTATTTCTCTCTCTCTCGCAAATAAATAAATAAATCTTAAAAAACAAAGATTTTCAAATTTGTTTATGAAAGAATACCCAAATCTAGGGGCGCCTGGGTGGCTCAGTCAGTTGAGCATCAGACTCTTGGTTTAGGCTTAGGTCATGATCTCAGGGTCCTGAGATCGAGCCCCAAGTCAGCCTCTGTGTTCAGCAGGGAGTCTGCTTGAGGTTCTCTCCCTCTGCCTCTCCCCCTCAAAACAAACAAATAAATCTTTTTAAAAAAAAGGGAGGGGGAAAGAAAACCCAAATCTAAAAAAAGCAGGAGCTTTTTGGGGGGTAGAAAAAAGTCAATGGAAGTCTATTTCTGTTGTATGTGGCAACAGGTCTGAAGCGACTGTAACTTTCAGACCTGGCAGTCAAAAAAAAAAAAAAAAAATGCTAGGTGTGGCAGCCTGAAGTCATTGAAGTCACTGAGCCTTGAGGATGTGAGGCGAAGGAAATAAGCCAGTCATAGAAAGATAAAGACTATAGGACTCCACTGATACAAGGTACTTAGAGTAGTAGAATTCCTAAGTGTAGAGCTTCAGCTTGGGAAGATGAAACAGTTCTGAGGATGGGTGGTGGTGATGGTTGCACAACAGTGTGAATGTACTTAATACCACAGAGCTACATACTTACAAATGGTTCAAATGGTAAACTTATGTTATGTATATTTTACCCCAATTTGAAAAAAGGCATGACGGATTGGACAGAATTATTTCATACTCATCATAGATAAAAGGGTAATATCCTAATATATAAGGAACTTAGACATTGAGATGGGCAAAATACATAAAAAAAAAAACAATTCACAGTAAAGATCTTAAGAGTCCATAAACATGAAAAGACGTTAAACTTCACTCATAGTAGAGTTGCCAATTAACACTACAGAGAAACTATTTATCCCTCCCCCCCTACAAATTGGCAAAAATTCAAAAGCTTGACAAAACACTATCGGCTAGACTATAAGAAAGAATAAGGAAGACTTCTGTGAACAGATATGGAGTGACTTCCAGGATATGCTATTAAATTAAAAAAGCAAACTGTGACAGAGTATATATTATATGCTATTTGTTGTAAGAAAGGGAAAATAAGAAAGCATACAAAAATCTGCTTTTTTTTTGGCAACACACACACAATAATGATATGCCAAAAAACAATGAAATGAGTTACCTATAAAGGGCAAGAGGATAAGGTAGAGGGGATAGAAGAAGTGACATCTCCCTGAGCACACCTTTTTCCTAGGTTTGACTTTTGGAAACATGTTAATGTCCTCCAAAAAGTAAAATAAAATCAACAAGATGGGGGAGGGCCTAAAAGAGAAAGACCTGAACCCATCTATATTGCAAATGAATGACATAACCACCCTGCGAGGGGGTAAAAGAACTAATATGCACACCTTTTAAACAAAGCAGTTGGGCTATATAACCTCAGCCTAGGGAATGAAGGAATGTCAAACAATTTTTAAACTCTTCTTTATGTGTTTTTCATAGTGTTATGGTGTGGCCATTAAACTATTCTATGCATATTGTGCAATTGAGCATATAAGAAAATGTATTGCTTTGGGGAGGTAGGATATTCACTGTGGAATAAGGGAGATATGATATGGAATGATCTATAATGTAAGACAAGGAAAGGGTAAGGAAGGCAAGGAAAATTCCTGTGGAGTAGATTTGGAATCAGAATTAGCAGTATGAGGTGCAAATATATACATATATATCTATACATATACACATGTGTGCATGTTTCCTAGATCTGTCCAGTGAGAAGATCCCAGAGCAATGACACCTCAATGGCAATGAGCACATCTCGCAACCAGATCTTGGTTTCTAACACCATTCTTCACCGTAAGAAGGTTTCCTTGGAGAGATGATTGATTCAATGACCGGAGCCTAGAAGGTACTAATGAGCCTAGAAGATATTGTTGTAATGGAAAGTAAGAAACAGTGGTGGAGGAATGTTGAAACATCACAGGAGCCAGCTTGAAGGGCCCCTACTGGCTAAATCCAGACATGTATGTATCAAAATAAATATTGAATAAATTAAGAATCTTTGAGTACAGGCTGATAATAAATAGGTAACCAAATGAAGGAGATGGGCGAGATCTTTGTTTCCATAGAATGCCAACCGATAAAGGTGAAGGGAAGGGTGAAATTGAAAATCACCGTCTTGCCACCATCACAGTAGAGATTGGTTGGCGAAAGGGGAGTTTGATGAGAAGGAAGATATTTATAGTCTCTTCAAATATCTTTCAATAGGATGCTTATTCGTTGCAGAGGGAACTGAGGTATAGAGGAGAAACTGGACAATACCTTGGCCAGGTGATCAAAATTAACATCACTCATGAGGGTCAGATGGATATCCTGTGTCTGCAGATAAGACATATCACTGTTTTGGTATTCTGGCCAGGGATTCATAACTTGAATCTACTAATGAACAAATACTGGGGGAAAAAAACAAAATTGAGGAAAAGTCTGCAAAATAACTGGTCTGTATTCTGCAGAAACATCACTGTTACAAAAGACAAGGAAAGGGCAAAGAAGTATTGCAGATTAGGGGACCTAATGAGACATGGTAACTAGATGCAATACATGATCCTGGGTCGGGGACCGAAGAACGCTGTGGAGGACATGAATAGGACAATTAACAACACTGGACTATGGCCCATAGATTAGGGAACAGTATCGTGTTACATACTACAGCAGACTTAGCGTATCACACAGCGTTGCACTTTCTGATGCCGATAACTGCACTATCGTCACGCAGGAAGATTCTCGTTCTCAGGAAATGCGAACTGAAGGATCAAAGGTTCAAGGGGCAAGATAGAACACAAGTTACTCTCAAAAGGTCCGAAGAAATAGACACAGAGGATAATGCAACCAATATGGCAAAATATTAGAAAGTGGTGAGTCTGGGTAACTTATGAGAATTACCTTCATCATTTTTCTGTAAGGGTGATATTATTGATATTGATATTGTTTTCTTTGAAAAGTAATTTAACTTACAGTGTGTGGACCCTGGTTATTAGTGTCATTTTGCAGGTTAAGGAAGGTGTAGAAACCTGAAATCGTTTGGCTAAAGTTATTACAACCCCGGACTCTAAACTCCACTGCCTCTCTTTTCTCTAGGCAGCCAGCACACACGTAGCTCCGTCTTTCCGCTTCTTTTATTTTTGCTTCCTTCCCTACCGCACCTCTACTCACACTTTCAGCCACTCGTGCATGGTTTCTGTATTTTTATAGGTAATGAGCTGAGTAGCAAAGTCTCCGTAAATGTTGACTTGCCCTTTATTCAGCCCCCGGCACCATATGGCACTGTGGCTGCCATTGATCAATGTAATCTTTTCATGCTGGAAGCCCTTAGGGCTTTTTTCTTGACTGTATAGTACAGTACGGACAGCTACATATTTGTAGCAACACATAAATACAGCTTAGATATTTCTCCTGCCAGTTCACTGCGCTGGTTACTGCTGTCAGAGATGTCAGGAGCCCTGTACAATTTAATGATACTGTGTCTTTATACAATGGAAACTTTTTTAGAATCTGATAGCTCCATTTTCCTTTGCCTCGAATATTTGAATGAGGGCAAAATACCCAACTAAGAGAGAACAGAAAAAACAAAAGTATAACGCCTTCCATAGGACCAAAATATTAAACACTAAGATTGGATTCTCAGAACTCCCCCTCCCTCCCCCCCGCAATTTGAAATGTGTTTACACAGAGACTTTTGGCAAAAGGGGAGATTAAAGAATGCTGCCCAGGTCCCGTCAGAGTCTCTGGACCCACCACAGGCTGGCTTTAATGGGAAGGGACACTGGAGTATAACACTTCCGTCCCTTGTAAGTCAAGGACTACTGTCCCTCAAAGGTGCCACTCTTAGTGACAGAAGCTCAAAGCCCGCACACCCCGTGAAGACCTGCGGTGACCACCTGCCACAATCTTCCCAGCGATTTCCTCCTCACTTGCATTGCAACTGAGAAATAATTCATCAATGTGATTTAAGTTAAGGAATTCAATTGCCCTAAAAATATAAACATTCATGATGTGCTTACTACATGCCAGGCACTGTTCCAAGCGCCGTTCGTGTATTATTTTATGCGATTATTATTAATCTTCCCAACAGCCTGATGAAGCAAATGCCATTATTATTCTAGTTTCATACGGAGGCGCGACACTGTTACGTTCCTCGCCCAGGGCAGCTCCGAGGGCTGCAGAGCCTGGGAATGTGAGTGACAAGGAAACATTTGGCCACACCGCAGGCAAAATGGGTCACCTGGAGGGAGATGGCTGGGGCCTGACGAAATTAGCACAGCAGGGGCTTGGGGGATGCTGGAGACCTTCTGGCTGGTGAGCTGGGTGCTGCTTACCTGCTGTGTTGTGTGTGGGAAAGGTCAGTGGGTCATACACCTGTGATGCACGCACTTTCTATATGAAATCATACTTCAGTAAAGAAAAAAACACATCAGGATGAAGAATCACTGACTTCCTTTCAGTCTCCATAAGTGCTCGGTGAAATTCGCCATCAGCCTGTCTGGAACGACCGCAATATAGCTACTTCCTGTCACCGCTTCCCTTCCTCGCCTGCCCTGCAACCCACGCGGCTGGAAACATCCCCAGAAACCTCCACACAGCCTCCGGGGCTTGTGGACACGGAGCTCCTCACCTCACGTTAGGGGAATGTCAAGCCATTAAGGATGATGAACAGGCCACCGGGGCTGCTCGCACACCTGATTCTCGCTGTTCATCCCATGGATCATTCTGCCTGGGGCCTCGTCCCAGCCTCTCCAGTTCCAGAGGTGGGGAGGGGAGCTCCAGATGACAGCTGGGTTGTCAGCGCCATAGTCCTTCACTCCCCATAGCTCTTTCCCCCTTTGAAATGCTTGGGTCGTAGGCCACACAGGCCTGGGGGGAAGAGGCTTGTTGGCGGCTCCGAGGTGACCCCCAGCCCCTCCAAGTCCTCCGTAGTAATTCCTGTTCTCTCTGGCAACGCTGTGTTGCCAGCTGGAAGGAGGTGTTCATGCTCCTGCCTCCCCCTATTGTACCTGCCTTTACCCAAGACCCCCAGGAAACCTGTCCACCCATGGCTGTGCCGCTAGCGCCCCCTGCAGTACCACCTCTGTCAATGCCCGTGAGCTGGAGAGCTGCCCCAGGATCAGGGGCCAGGGTCAGGGCAGCTGACGGCTGCCTGGCCCCTTACCCTGCCCACATTCTCCAGGGATGACGAAGACCCAGCTCCTTTAGTTTTGGTACACTCTGGTATAATAGCCTTTCCCTCCCTGGGTCCCGGACAGTGAGAAGAACCCTCTGGATGGAGGGCAGATGCTTCCCTAACCTCAGATGCCTCTCCCCCTCCCCCCTGTGGATGAGCTCCCTTCCTTCCTGATGAGCTTCATCCCAGGAGGCCTCTCAGTTCATTGGGTAAATGAACTCCCCGTGTGCCTGCCCCAGCAGTCCCCCAGATAGATCTGGGTTCCAGGGTGAATATATCTCCAGCTCAACTAGACTCCTGCTGTGGATTTCACAGTGTTTTCACACGCACCATCCCGTCAAGTTCCTCCTGGGGCAGGTAGTACTCTGCTCGTCTTGGAGGACGACCTGGGGCTCAGAGAATCCAGGTAAGTTATCTCAAACATTTCCCGGGCTAGCAGACAGCAGCACCAAGGGCAGAGCCAGGCCACCTCCCTCTAAATCCCCAGCCTCCTCCCCCACCGCCTGCCCATGCCAGCTGCAGAGTCCCACGATTGGCTCTGGTGCGCAGGGATGTTCTGAGGAAGTCTCTGATTTATTTATAGTTTATACTCCACTCACTCCCAAAGATAATTGGAGTCATCTGAAAAACCCACAAACACACATCCATGAGATGTACAGAGAAGTGTTGTGTAGGCAGACCATGTAATGGGGGATTTTCCATTCCCCCTTCCCCCTGCCAGATTTCTAATCCTGGAGAGCTTTGTAAAAATATAATTTCCTGAGATTCCCATCCCAGACCTACTGAATCAGAATTGCCAAGAGACGAGCTGACTTGTATATAGTGTTTTTATTCCACAATGCAAGGAGATAAAGGAGGCTGGCGACAGATTTAAGAGAGAGAGAGACCATACAGTGGATATCTGTATGGGCTGAGCAGCCCTAATAGCTATACGGGGCCCAGGGCAGCCCTCGGTGTCCAAAAACAACACTTCCCCTGCTCCTGCTTGAGGATGGACACGGTCTGTTCTGGAAACAGCCCATCTTTGGGGCTCAAACAGCCCTTTATCATCCGAGAAACAGAGAATGCAACTGTGTTCTGTGAACTACAGGACCGTACCACACCTGTCAAACCCGAGGAATCTATAAGGAACAGAGACTAGAATTAAGTTTTGGAAAGCAGAGTCATTGTGTGGTCCGAAAGCAAACGTCTCCAACGTAAGAATAAATGAAAAGACATTGGATTCTATTTCAAAATGATCAGTAATTTTTAGCTGTGATAACGCTGCTGTAGTTATATAGAAAAGGTCCTCATTCTTAGGAGATGCGGGAAGCGTTTAGAAGGTGAAGTGTCATGATGTCTGCAATTGACTTCCAAAATAGCCTGCAACAAAGTTTTTATATTTATAGGAAGAGTTATAAAAATATAGGCATAGTCATATCTATGATATATAGAGAGAAATATATGGAGAAAGACAGAAAAAACAAATGTAGAAAAATGTTAATTGTGAGATCCAAGTGGAGAGCCTAATGGGGTTATTGCGCTATTCTTTCAGCTTTGTCTCAATTTAAAATTTTTCAAAATGAAAAGTTGGGGAAAAAAAGAAAGAATAAAGAACAAATGAGGGAGAACTGGTGAATAATTGCCATGAAAATAATCACAATTTTTCCCGGGGGAAAAAAAAAACCAGACATTATAGCCAGACATAAACATCCGGCATGCTTGGCTGGCTGTCAGTCAATCAATTATTCAACAGGTGTTTATTACAGGTCTGTGCTGGGTCTAGAACTTCTCTAAACAGTGAAAGGGAAACGAAGTTGTATACTATGGGGCTCCTGTCCTTGAGGCCCTAATGATTGAATTCCGTTTCATGAAACGTTTTTTGCTCTGGGTCTAATTCCTTGGGGGATTCTAAAAAAGCACCTAAGTTATACCTCTGTGAGCAAAGATTTCTCAGTCCCAGGAAGAATGTCTTTGTCCCAAACTTCACTGGGAAGAGAAATAAAACAGGATGTTCCAGGATGTCAGAAAAGAGAGGTTATACTGAGAAAATTCCTGAACCAGATCCCAAATAGGGCCATATGTTCTGGAAACGTGGCCTGCCGTGTCTGGAAATCCTAGGAAGGGAGGTGAGAGCAGAGCTGGGTCAACATTAAGGGTAAATGGAAGAAAGGTCTGACCTCAACGGGGATGAGGGACACAGGGAGCCCCAGAGGGGAGGAGAGCTCGAGAGAGCCCTAAAGAGCCTGTAGAAACAATGATGAGAGAGGGACACAGCCACAGGCCGTCCTCCTCTGGTGACCAGCAAGGAGCAGGGACGGTGGGTGGTGAGGAAGTCACCATGGGGCAGGTCAGGCCAGCCAAGGGATCTGTTTAACAAGCCTAGTGGTAATTTCAGGGGTATTTTTGCTTCAAAGAGTAGAGAGAGGGAAAACATTTCTCCGCATGAAGATAATTGATAATTCCTCAACATTTCATTGAGTAATTGGGGATGAAGGTTTCAAAGCATAAACTCCTACTGAGCTCACCTATTCCACAGACATTTTCAAGTACGCGCTTTGTGCCAAGCTCTGTTCTAGATTCCTGGAACACACTGAGGAAGAACACAGAGGAAAATCTCATAGCGTCTCATCGTGTGTACCACCATTCATCAGTGCACGTGAAGGACAGGCTCCCAGACCCATCTGCTCCAGAGGAGGCTGTGGGAGCGGGGAGCTGGGGGTACGTCCTGTAGAGACGCCTGAGGAGCCTCAAGATGGCGCTGCCGAGGCCCCAGACAGAGTGAAGAGACTCCAGGCTCAGGGACAGAGCTTCCAGGCTGCTGACACCCCCGTGATGGGCCCTGTCGACTTCAGCATCCGTGGAGACAAACAGAAACCGCGTTGAAGTATTTCTGACACGCAGCTGTAAGCAGGCAGCTCTGCTTAGAATGATTTATGAAGATGTTTTGTTTTTATTTTTGCACATAGTTGACTTTGAGTAAATGAGCCTTGTTCCTGAGGAATTTCTAATCAAGGTATCGCTGCATAAAACAGCCTGTGCCCTCAAGGATCTTATGGCCTTGCTTGGAAGACAGAGCACACACCCGTGGAATGGATAAGAAGGCCATAAATAAAGTGACAAAATGGGGGGTATGGACAATTAAGGGGTCAACAGAAAATTTAAAATGCAATATCCATAACCGAGAGCAAGCCAGGGTTCTACCCGACTCTCTTTTGGATTTCCACATGAAAAAAGGTTTACTGCACTTAATCTCTTGCTGTATTGATCCAGCATTAAATCGGAAGCCGCCCTCGATGGCAGTTATGAGAAGTCAGAGAAGGGACAGCCACGTCCCTGTGAGACTCACATCAAACTTGATCCAACAGGCCGTGGGGGGGACCAAGATAGAACCAAAGCAGCGTGTTTAAAAAGATTCATTTAACAGATGATTCCAGGATGCACTGGGGTAAAGAGGACCGTTCCCTGCCTTGGGATGGCAGACTGCACCTGGGGAGTGAGGATGCATCCGGAGGAAAGGGGGCTCGGTGTGGAAGCCGCCTTCGAAGCCTCACGCTTCAGGGAATGTAGGACAGTGGCGGATGGGCTTACGGGAGAGTTCTATTTCTTCCTTCAGCCAACATCTATCAGGCACATGCTTGGTGCCAGGCACTGTTCTAGGAACTTGGGTTGCAACTGGGATAGAACAGACTTAGGTTCCCTCTGGAGTTTCTCTTCTAGCAGAGCGATGAGATGAGTGAGGGGAGTGACGGGCACTAAGCATTGCATATAATCAGTAAGTAAACGGTATGCCGGAAGGTAGAAGGTGCTCTGGCCAGACGGCCAGCAGAGCAAGGGAAGGGTGGGTGATGGGCATGCGCCGTGGAGGGTCAGGCAGGCCCCGTGGAACAGGTGAGACCCAAGCCTAGAATGGAGGGAAGTGAGAGAACTGGCCAAGCAGGTACTTGGGAAAAGGGGATCCCAAGCAGGAGCCAGGGTGGCCAGTGCAAAGGCCCTGGGGCAGGAGCTAACCCAGCCCGCGAGATAAACCCAGGGAGGTCATTGTTGCTGGAACAAAATGAAAGCGAGGGAAAAGAGGTCAGAGATGGGCCAAAGGTCGCAGCGAGTTGAGAATGTATGGTTCCGTGGACTACCATAAGGATTTTGCTTTTATTCTGAGTGAAACAAAAAGCCTCTGGGTTGGAGCAGAAGAGTGACATGGTGAGGAACGGACTGCTGTGTTGAAATTTGATTGTAGGGGTGGGGGGCAGGAGCAGGAAGATCTTTCAGGAAGGGACCAAGATGGGATGGTAGCTCGGACCAGGCTGGGAACAGCGAAGGAGGCAAGAAGCTCCGCCTCTCGATGGTTTGAAGGTAGAACCAACTAGATTTCCTGTGAGGGGGGAGGCGGGGTATGGGAGGATAAAAGCAGCTAAGGCTGAGCCCAAGGATTTGGCCCCGAGTCCCTCCAAGTCAGGAGCTGCTGAGCCGAGAAGGGAAGGTGGCAGGCAGGCCTGGTTCTTGAGGGACGGCCAGGAGTTCATTGTGGAGTCTGGGCCACCTCCGAGACTCTCAAGGGAGGATGTCAAGAGGCAGTTAGATGCGTGTGCCTGGAGCGTGGGAGAGAGGCGTAGGGAAGAGAGACATCTGAGGGTCTGGGTGTGGACAGGCCATGTAAAGCCGAGAGGTGGCGGAAAGCACCAAGAGGCAGGCCAATGACCGAGCTCTGTCTTTAATGCTACTTAAAAGTTAAACAGTAAAATACACTGTAAGTGTAGCATGCAGATAAAGAGAACGGGAGGAGGGGAAATGGAGGGAGAGAACCGAATGGACACTTCGGAGTTTTGCTGCAAAGAGGAGCCAAGAAATGGGGTGATCGGTGAGATAAGGATCAAGAAGTGAGCATTGTGTTTGAGGAAGGGGAGTTTGTGAAGGGGACCGGATTGGACGGCGAGATGACTTTGAGTCTGAGGGGATGGCAGGCCATCGGGTGAAAATGCCCGTCCCTGTGAACACGGTTGGGCCCGCTGAGAATGGACACCGCACGGGCAAGGCCCCTGGCGCCTGCTCAGCCGATCTGAGTCTTGCTCGACCATGGACCACAGTGGTTAACACCAGAAACGGACCAGACTGCTTGACTCACGCGCTAACTAAACCCCTTGTGCTTATTTCTTGTCACGCTTTCTTGAGGCATCGATGAAGGTGTTTTGCAACGACTGGCACTTCCCAACCGCCAGAGCAGCAAAGCCCTGAGAGCCGTGAGGTGCCTGAAGACCACCCCCGCACGTCGGCCTCCCTGCCCGTGACCGCTGGGCTGAACGCGTCCTGCCCCGCAGCCGTGATCACGCCCTCTCTGCCTGCTCTCCTGCACACACCCCCTGAACCTCTCCCCTAAAACTCTGGGTGTCCATCCCGCAGGCCGAGAGATTGGTGAAGGCTTGAGCCTGCCATGTCCCCCGGCCGCCGGCACCTGAGATGAATTTCCCTGGATCTCCTGTGCAAACTCTCATCTCTTGAATCACTGGCTTCTCTTGCAATGAGTGTGTCCCAGTTTGTTCGACAGCACTGTCGGCCAACCCAGCCCGGAGCTATGCCTCTGATTGTCCAGCGCCTGGAGTTCCCCAGGATGGAGCAGTCGGCCTCGGCAGTGCTCCGGGGCTCACCTGCTCCTTTCCTTAGTGCCTGCGACAGATGGGTCCCTAACCTGAGGGAGGGCCCGAAGCGAATTAAAAATGAATGGAGAGACACTGGAAGGGATGCATGGCCCACGGAAGGAAGTAGAGGGGTGAGACGGGGCCAGGGGAGCCTCAGCAAGAGACGTTAGCCATGTGTGTTGAAGTTCGGGGACAGGGACTTCTTCCAGCGGTGGAGACTGGCCCCCTGAGGAAGGCGGGCACAAGCCCTAGGCCAGGATGGAGATCTACGGTGTTCGGTCTGCTGGGGCTGCCGTGACAAACCAACACAGACTTGGAGCTTCACTACGTCATCTGGCAACAGTTCTGGGGGCTGGAACTCCAAGGTCATGGTGTCGGCAGACCTGGCTCCTTCTGAGGCCTCTCTGCTCAGCTTGCCCGTGGCCAGCTTCTCCCTGTGTCCTCATGTGATCTTCCCTCTGTGTGCCTGTGTCCTAACGTCCTCTTATAAGGATGCCAGTCCCACTGAATTAGGGCCCACCCCAATGGCCTCGTTCTACCTTAATTACCTCTTGAAAAGCCCTGTCTCCAAACACGGTCACGTGAATTCTGAGGAACTGGGAATGAGGGCTTCAGTGTACAAATTTTGGGGTGACATAATTCAGCCCATAACACAAAGAGACTAGATTAGATCACATTTCCTCTTGAGATGGTAAAACTAGTGTCAGAATAAAGCTGCAGTTGAGCTAAGGACAGATGCTGTCAGCTAAATCTCCCCACCAAATTAAGAGTGAGGTCAAGAGCAGCAATGGTTAAGGGCACAATAAACAGAATCTTCTTTGCTTAAGCAGAAAAGGGGAGGTCAGAAAATGTGGCCAGGCCCCAAAGGGACTGGTTCTCAGAACTGAGATTTCCAGGAGAACTGGCTTCCCTTCCCCCTTCCCAGAGCCCCTGGTTCTGCTCATTGCTTCGTTCTTCTCTCTAAAGCACCTGCTTTCTGCACGTCAGG
Organism: Ursus maritimus; assembly: GCF_017311325.1. Lineage (NCBI taxonomy): Eukaryota > Metazoa > Chordata > Mammalia > Carnivora > Ursidae > Ursus > Ursus maritimus. The sequence goes on along the minus strand of NW_024426885.1, from coordinate 66,796,499 downwards.
GCTGATGAAGCCAAGCATGGCCCTCCCAGGACCCGGCCTCCCATGGCTCCCCAGTCCTACCACCTACAGATCGTAGGGATGCCCTCTGAGGTTCAATTCCTCATCCCCAGGAATTGAACATTTGGCCGGATTGAGTAAAATGTATCCCCCGCTCCAAACAGCTAAGGCCTGGGGGTCAGGTGGGGCCCCATGGAAAACCCTTCCAGGCTGCTGGTGGAGAGGGCATGTGCAGGCCAACCCCAGCCGCTACTGGAGAAGGTGAAGGGTGGGCTGGGTGGGAAGGGAGGAGTCAGAGCTAGGGTCTTGCAGAAAGCCAGAAGGAGCTGTGTCGGATGAGATGAGAGCAAGGGAAGCCAAGACTGGGTGTGGACGGCTACCGGAGCGTGAGAATCAGGAACACACAAGAAAGAAAGTGAAATTTCCCCAGAGCAGGACGATTTAGGCCAGGTAGTGCTCTGTTGAGTGTGATTGCATATAGTGAGGCAGAACAGTAGGGAAATGAGTGAGGCCTCAGACACTTTCGAGGGGCTGCTATGAGTAACTTATTGTGGTATTGTTCCTTTCACGGGCTTTGAATACACCTGACAACTTCAGACAACTTAATTTTTTTTGTATGGAATAAAGACGAAAAATGCCCCATGGTCTGTGTCTATCGAGTAGTTCAGCCCAAATGCAGAAACGGATCGATTCTAGAATGAAATGAATCTGCCCAAAGATAGGAATTTTGGAAATATTCAAACCTTTAAAAATTACTGACTCTGTTTTTGATGGTTGAAATTTAACAAATAAGATTAGTTCTGCCACCTCTCTCGGCCTCTCTAACCCATCCAAGGCAAAGAGCCACAGGTGAACATCTTTTCTTACTGATGCCTTGTCTTACTTACCGTAAGACCACGGGTAAATCACAGTCTCTTGGAATCTTAGTTTGCTTGTCTCCAAAATGGATATCATAACACCTGTCCTCCTAACTCTCTGGGCTAACCTGAGACTTGCCTGGGGCTCACCTGACACCGTGTGTGTGGAAGGATTTTGCAAAGAGCCAAGCTGATCTGTCCTTCAGCTCACCTGCCCCAGAGGGGAAGTTCGTGACACTCTCCTGTGTCTTGCTCTACGTCAGTGGCTGTCAGCGGCCATAGCGGGCAGGGGCGCGGAAAGCCCCTTATCCTACCTGGCCATTGCTGCAGTGCAGGCTGGCTGGCTGCCAGCCCAGGCCCACCGGGGACTGGCCATGTCACATGGATTTCAGCAGCAGCTGCAAGTGACGTTGACAGACCTCCACATGCTGAATGCTACAGTGCAGACAGTTTTATAAATGATTAGAGAAACCACCATCTTCTATGCCCTTGTTCGCTCGTTCAGGAGTTCATGGAGATCTAGACTCAGGGTTTTCTAGGTTTATTACTTTGTAGTCTGGACCTCAGTGCCAGAGTCGAAATACCATATTCACAGCAAGGCAGGGCAGCTCATTGTCATCAAGGTTAACAAGTTAAATCCATTGTTCCGTTTAACCAAATAGGATGAATTTTGTTTCTCTCCCTTCTGTCTATTCAACAATTTTTCGTTCCTTTGTCCCCGGCACCCAAGGCAAAACGTGCTAGATCTGCAATCCTATAAGGAAAGTCCCAGGCATACAGCCCCGTACTCTTGTGAATAACACGAGGGCACTCACTCCCAATTCAGCTCAAGGGCTCACATGGAAGCTGCTGGAAGCCTCCTGGATCAGGCAGGATGCTCCCGGTACAAGTCCAATTAGAAGTGGCGAATAATGTCATTCAGGGACCTGGAAAGGCTGGCGATGGTGGTTTGCTGCCTGTTTGTCAATCTTGGCTGCTCAAAATCCTTTCAACATCTTCCCTGCCTTTTGGTCGTTGGCCACGTGGTGACCTCCACTTTGTCAACAGAGAGGCTCAGCCCCCTTGCTGCTAAGTGGCGTGGGTCCTACCCATCACCGGCGCTCTCCAGAAGCTTCGGTTGGGAAGTAAGGTGACCAGCCATCCTGGTTTGCCTGGCACTGAGGGAATATGACACTTTCGATGCTGAAATTGGCCAAGTCCCTGGCAAACCTCACCAAATTGGTCACCCCTTCTGACGCTGCCTACATGCGGAAAGAGGCTGGGCCGGGGCATCTTGTTTGCCGGCCTGGGGCAGAGGCGGCATGGGGTGACCATGGTAGCAGTTTCTTTTCATACTGGTTCTGCAAAGGAGTGTGTGTGTGTGTGTGTGTGTGTGTGTGTGTGTGTGTGTATAAAGGCAGCCCAGAGCCTATTTCCAGCCATTCTCTGGGCTTCTGAACATTCTCTGTGTATCACTTCCCCTGATCTAGCTACAGGAAGCTCAGTGACTGACAAGACACAGGGGGTTCAGGCTTAGTTGATCAGGGGCTCGGTGATATCAAATACTATTGTTATTTTTCCAATCAGTTGGCCAGCTCAGGTGGCTCCCCTTGGGGCTGTCGGGTGACTGTTACGTGCAACAAGGGCTGTCGATTTTTCTCACTGGTATCTAGTGGGAGAGAGAGTGCTTCTGCCCCAGAATCCGAAGCAAGCCTCCAGGAGTTCATCCTGATTGGACTGACTCAGGCTGTGTCCCCCACCAAAACAATGACGCGGCTCAGGGAACCGAAGGTGCCAGTTGGCTTCAGTTGAGTTAAATGTTTCCCAAAGGATGCGGACTGTGCTGGCAAGAAGGAGATACCAGAATTAAAATCAGTTTTCTGTTAGGAAGTGGAAAGGTGGGGGGGAGTGGGGGCTGGGGAGGCCACAGCAAGTGTCATCACAGAGGGCTCTTGCCTTTGCTGCCTGTGAAAGCTGAAGGTCCAGCTCCAATGTGACCTCTTGCAGAAAGCCTTCTGCGGACCCAACATGCAGGGACTCTTTCTCCCCTGAGCTCTCTTCGGCCTGTCGGGTGCGGCACGCTCACCCATACCATACATTCTTATTATACAGCGATTCTTCCTGTACCCACGCACCTCCCCGACTGTACTGCGAGCTGAGAAGAGGCCAGGGTCCTCCTCCAACAGTCCGTCATTGCACGCTGCCTTGCACCTGACAGCAGAGAGTGGCTGCTGAACGAACAGCCCTTCAAAGTCCCCTACAGCATCCCCTCCTAGGTGTCTGAAGCCTGGTCTCCCGGAATCTCTGTTCCTAAGAACTTGTCCTATGAAAACATGAACAGCTCAAGGCTTTATTTATTCATGTATTAGTTAGTTAGTTAGTTAGTTAGTGTTAGTTAGTTGCACGGCGCCGAGGACTCAGGCCTCTGGCTTTCTCCAAGTCCTCTTTGCCCCATTGCTCCTGCTTCTGCCCTGTCTTTTATCAGTCACCCTGCCGCATCTTCATCCTGGGAAGCAGATGCTCTTCCCTGCTCATTGGAGACTAAATGAAATTGAAGAGTGGTCAAGACCTGGCTTTGACGTGGGAGGAGGCTCTCCAATTGGATCGACTAAGTAAGCAGTTTGAAGTAGAGGTGTTGGCTCATTATTGGAAAACTTCTCCCTGTCAGTCTTGCCTTGGTCGGGTAGGAATGAGAACAGAGAAGACAACTTTTTTTTTTTTTTTAAGACACCTTTAATCAAAGAGAACTTGGAAGAAGGGCTGAAAGAGAAAACCTGTCATTTTTAAATGAGCAGGCCAGTTGTTTCAAAGGAAATTATTAGCATATTTCACGAACAGCATTGGTAAAGCAGGTTTGAGAATGCAAACGCAGGAAAATCACACGCCAAATGTTAAACAGAGATCAATCAGGTCTCAGTGCGAGGGGGCTGGATTCAGAGACATAGCAGCAGGCATTCTCCATAATTATTTCTCTGTCTCACATGCAGCCGACATGATTGCAGAGGGGCCTCGGCATTTCCTCCTCACCTGAGGAGAGCCCACTATCCCTCTTGAGAAGCCCAGAGAAAGCAACAACAGGAAACAGGGAAGACAAAAATCCACACACCAACTTCCCTATATAATGAGATGCTCTGTAATTACCTAAGTTTGGGAAATGCTCTAACTCTGAATTCCCTTGCAGGTATACTACAGACATTAGTATATTAAAAGCCCTGAGAAGTCCTGCAGCAAAGAAATCTGTTTAGCTGCCTCTAATCCCAGATTTCTCAAGTGTATTTGACCAGACAATTTTTTTTTTACCCATTAAATGCCTATTGTACTAGCATTTCATAGAACATAATTTGAGAAATATTGCCTTGGCCCATGTCCAGGTCACATTTTGGCCATCAGCTTCAGGCTCTTCTCCTACCAAAACTTTCTCAGTGAACGACTTTTCTGGACTGTCATGTGTTATGCTTCCCGCACTCTAGGAGCAGCACTGAGGAACAGCAGAGGATCCTAAATACTGAAGTCAAGAGAGTGTCCAGACCCCACCTGCGATGAAGAGTTTCCTAAGAAGATCCTACAGGTCAGGCCCACGGTCAGAGCAAGTCTGGTAGCATCCAGATGTGGGGTCAAAGCAAGACCCCAGTTTATCAGCTTCGAGTTTGAAGGGCATGGCCCATGCGCTTTTGGAAATGGGAGTGACACTGGGTATTTACCACAAAGATACAAATGTAGCAATCCAAAGGGGCACCTGCTCCCCAATGTTTATAGCAGCAATGTCCACAACAGCCAAACTATGGAAAGGGCCCAGATGTCCATCGACAGATGAATGGATAAAGAAGATGTGGTGCATATATACACAATGGAATATTACTCAGCCATCAAAAAATGAAATCTTGCCATTTGCAACAACATGGATGGAACTAGAGGGTATTACGCTAAGCGAAGTAAGTCCATCAGAGAAATACAGTTATCATATGATCTCACTGATACGTGGAATTTAAGAAACAAAAGAGAGGATCATAGGGGAAGAGAGGAAAAAATAAAACAAGATGAAACCAGAGAGACAGGCAAACCATAAGAGATTCTTACTCATAGGAAACAAACTGAGGGTTGCTGGAGAGGAGGGAGATAGAGGGATGGGGTAACTGGTTATTATATAAGACTGATGAATCACTGACCTCTATCTCTGAGACCAGTAGTACATTATATATTAATTAATATAAATATTAATTAAATAAATTATAATAATTATATATTAATTAAATAAATTATAATAAATAAATAAATAAGCATGGCGGGGGAGAAATAGGAATGACTAGCAGGAACATGAAAGGATAGAAGGCCCGGCTGGTCCTGTACATTGACAGCCTTTGGCGGGGTGGCTGGGAAACCATAGCTCTATTTCCATAAGGGGCTCCGGGAACTCAGTTCACCTTAAACAACCTGGCTAGCAGACAATGGCACTAGCCTCCATGCCCCAATAAAGAGGTAGTTTCTCCGAATACATTCCTTGTCTTGACCTTCATTGTTTCAGGAATTAGTAGTAAGGAGCAAATAGCCAGCAGGTATAATCCACCTGGGTGGGATTGGGGTCAACCTGGATGGACAACTGTACTGGCTTATAAAATCCAGCAAATTCAGTGGCCAGGACCAAGCCTGGCAGGCATTATTAATTAACAATTAATCGTGGCAGAAAAACCACGATTAATTGTTAATGCCAAGAGAAAAGTTAGGAAACCAAGGCAAGAAGATCGAGGGAACCATGCCAGTTGTGTGCAATTGTGTGGGTTGTACACTGTACCGGGGTCACTAGTCAAGGAGGTGGGTGGGGGCAGAAATCTAGCCTACATCCACTTGCAAAGCTAGGAACCCTCATTTGGGACTATGTGTACTTACAGTAAAGAGTATCTTTTACTAATTCATGCAAAATCTGAGATATCCAGATGAGTGTGAAGTGAAAACTTGTGAAGTGGAAGAAGAAGGGATCTGGCTGGGATCACTTAGCACACTTGACATACAAAATTTGGGCAAAACTGGGGTCCTAAACTGAGACTATAGACAAATCCAAAATCTAAAGTTGGCAGTGATTGACAGGCAAACAAGACACAGAAAAAGGGCCTCATATGTGGTCACTCCAGGTGAAGCCAACTGCCCTGTTCCAACACTGCCTCTTTGAAAGCTCCGAGTGCCCACCCCATGGTACTCTTTCATAAGAGTTAAAGGAGTGGTTCTGACCTCAGCGTCTGACCATGTATGAACTCTTCTTTATTTTTAATAGAGTAGCAAGAGCCAAGGATTTCAGGAAGACTTTACAGCCAGGCCAAGGAAAGGGGATGGAATGCAGCACTGATGGTATTTAAGCTCTGGGGTGTCAATCTTGCTCGGATTCCCAGTGCTGAGGGAGCCTAGAGGAGTGATATTCGATAAGGCTCAACGAACATGAACCTTTGGTGGTAAGCAGTGATCTCATGGTCAAGGGGTTCAGGTGGGGATTACTCCTGCTCCTCAGTTTACCGTTCTTCTTGATCAGCATTGTTACAAATTTATGGGTCCTCTAATCTGGTCATCTGTCTTTTTTTCTCCCCCTAATTAGCTCTATTTTGCCCTTCTTGCCTGTACTAGCTACTCTTTATTTTATTTTGTTAAAAGATTTTATTTATTCATTTGAGAGAGAGAACATGCATGCTAATGGGGGGAAGGGCAGAGGGAGAGGGAGAAGCAGATGCCCTGCTGAGCAGGGAGTCCAACACGGGGCTCAACCCCAGACCCTGGGATCATGACCCAAGCTGAAGGCAGACGCCTAACCAACTGAGCCACCCAGGTGCCCCTACGAGCTACTCTTTAAATCTTCCCATTTTCTAAGTCTCACACCATTTTGACTGGATTACTGTACTTCCCACATTTCAGAGGAAATAAGTGTCCCCAGAAATGAGCTCCTTCAAACTTTCTACCCAGTGTTGCTGTGACATTGTGATATAATAAGAAATACAAATTTTGTCTGTGGTTCCTGGCCAGAGCTCCTAAAAAAGCTGTAATTTCCTAAGTGATAAGAACCATAGGAACATCTTTCATGATAATATTTGATTTTTATCTCAGCTCATGAGGGGAGTGATCAAGATGAAAGGAGTATCTTCTGTTGTTAATGACAGGCTCCTGTCATCCACACGAGTTTGTGTTAATGAGGCGACTTTCTGAAAGCTTCTAAGGATGGGAGACCATTTGCCAGGGCAACCAACCATATGATTAGAGGGTTGGAATTTTCAACCCCACTCCCTACCTCCATGAAAGGGAGAGAGATACTGGAGAGTGAGTTAATCATTAACAGCTAATGATTTCATCAATCATGTCATGTAATGAAGCCTCCATAAAAAACTTAACCAAAAGGGTTCAGAGAGCTGCCAGGTTCATGACCACATTGAGGTGTTAGGAGGCTGGTGCACCCAGACATGGTGTGGAAGTTCTGAGCACCCCCCAGTCCCAGACCTTGCCCTATGTATCTCTTCCATTTGGCTTTCTCTGAGTTGTATCTTATATAAAATATAAGTCAGCATTTCTCTGAGTTCCATAAGCCATTCTAGCAGGTTGTTAAACCCAAGGAGGGAGTCATGGGACCATGATTTACAGCTGGTCAGTCAGAAGTACAGGACAGCCTGAGACTTGAGGTTAATGTCTAACATAGAGGGCAGACTTGTGGGATTGAGCCCTTGACCCGTGGGGTCGGTGCTAACTCTAGGTAGTTATTGTAAGAACTGTCTAATGTAGGGAAAAAGACCCACCACACATTTCGTATCAGAAATATGGTGAAAGTAGAGAAAAACAGTTGTTTTTTTTCTTTTAATTGCAAACTTTAGTTCTCATGGTCTTTATCCTTTGCTCATTTTCTCTTGTGTGCAGGAGGAAATGTCTTTTCCAGACTAAAGAAAAAGATTCCCTTGATTCTGTGTAACCTTTAAACTACTGTTTACCCCTCTCTCTCCCTCTCTCACCACAAAACTTAAAAGAATATCAGAAATCTGCTTTTCCCGTGATTGAGTACAGGGACTGAATTTTCCCTCCTACCTTAAAAGGTCATAAAAAACTGGACATAATTACAAGAAACAATTTTTCAGACACTGGGCACAAGCAGTATAACACTGAAATGCTGAGAGAAGAGAAACAAACATGACGAGCCCTCAAGTGCTGACATTGGTGTCTGGAGACAGTTTCCTGGCTGTATTGCAGGATTGTGGCTCCCAAATAGTCTGATGATCACACTGAGTTGAGGAGAAAGAGATTAGAATTGGGGGCCAAGGTGGCTAGAATTCATGGGATACAATACTAAAACAAACAAACAAACAAACAAACAAACAAAAAACCCCCAAAACTTTGCAAAGAGCTCTGGAGATGCATAGAAGGAACCACTTAAGTCTCTTCGTGAGTACTGATCTGCCCATGTGTGAAAGGAAATTACCTGAATTTTGGAGGAAAAAAAAAAACCCTGCAAAACAGAAGGCCAAACATTCCTAGAGCTCCCTCATGGATAGGAGTAGTGTGTGTTCCCACTAGCCAAAATGAATGGACATTGTAATGCTGCACCAGACATCAGGTATAGCCCTCAGGAAAATCCCATCTTAGTATTGGGATAAATTAGCCTAAACTAAAGCCTTCTGCAGACTTGTCTTAAAAAAAAAAAAAAAAAGCTTAACAGCAAGGCTTGAAAGGAGCAAGGAGATTCCAAGCAACTTAACGGCCTACTAAAATTAAGCCCAACACTTTTTAAAGGAACACAAAAATATCCAGCACCCCAACGATGTAAAATTTACAATGTCCGCCATCCAATTAAAATAACTAGACATACATAAAGCAAAAAAATATGAACTATTATTAGGGGAGAAATCAATAGAAACAGACACAGAAATGATATAAATAATAGAAATAGCAGATGAAGATATTAATAGTTGTTATAAATATGCTTCATTGTTCAATGAAGTACAGAAAAAGCAGATATGATGAGGCAAGAAATGGAAAATATAAAAATACCTGAATAGAACTTCTAAAGATGGAGAATACAATATCTGAAATAAAAAGTATATACTATAATTAAAGTAGATTAAATACAGCAAAAGGAAATATCTGTAAAAGTAAAGACATAGCAATAGAAACTCTTCAAATTTGAGTACAGAGAGAAAAAGGCTGAAGAAAAGAAGTAAGAGTATCAGTGATGTGTGAGAAAATATCTAGCAGTCTGATAAACATGTAATTGGGAAAAGAGAGAGAAAAAAAAACAATTGAAGAAATAACAGCCAAAACTTTTCCAAATTGGATCAAATCTACAAACCACAGCTTTAAGAATTTCAACAAAATCCAAGCAGAAGAAACATAAAACTACACTGAGGAACATCATAATCAAATTGCTGAAAACCAAAGATACAGGGAAAATTTTGCAAGCAACCAGAAGAAAACAACACAGAGAAACAAAAATAAGAATATCAGAAGAATTCTTGCCAGAAACTATATAATCCAGATGACAACGGGATGACATAAAGTTTTGACAAAAAACCTGTCAATCTAGAATTTCACACCCAGCAAAAATAGCTTACAAAAGTAAAATAAAAATACAAACTTTTCCAGATAAACAAAAGCTGAGCTGTTTTGTCACCAGCAAACCAGCACTGTAAGAAATATTATGGGAAGTTAATTCTTCAAGGAGAAGAAAATGATACTAGGTGGAAATTTGGGTCAATTTCCAATAAAATATTTGGAAATATTTGGAAGTGAGATGATACACTTGTAAATAACCCATGGGTCAAAGAAAAAGTCACAGGGAAATTAGAAAATATTTGAACCAATAAAAGGAAATATATCACGATTTTTTGGTGTCTGCTAAAGGAAGAAACCAGTGAGAAGACACAAATTACTAATATTAGGAATGAGAGAGGAGCACTATTCTAGATTCTACAAACATTAAGATGATATAAGGGAATAGTATGAACAATTTATGTCAATAAATTCAACCAATCAAATAAAATGGGCAAAGGCCTTGAAAAAACAGACTTCACTTGGGAAGAAGTAAGTTATCGATAACCCTATATCTATTAGTGGAATTAAATTTATAGTTTAAAACTTCCCAGGGGCGCCTGGGTGCCTCAATTGGTTAAATATCTGCCTTTGTCTCAGGTCATGATCCTAGGGTTCTGGGATCAAGGCCCACATTGGGCTCCCTCCTCGGTGGGAAGCCTGCTTCTCCCTCTCCCTCTGCTTGCCATTCCCCCTATTTGTGTGCTCTCTCTCTGTCAAATAAATGAATAAAATCTTTAAAAAATTTATAGTTTAAAACTTCCTAAGAATAAAAAAAAAAGAAAATTTAGGGTAGAGAAACCTAAAAAACACTATCTCAGCTAGGCGGTCAAAGTTAGTATCAATAGTGATGTTATGTTAATAGCACGTACCCTTGGTTTAATGTGATGAGAATGGTATTTTACCTCTATGGTCTTTATCCCCCAAACTCATCACCCCAGCCTAATCATGAGAAAATGTCAAACAAACCCAAATGGAGAGACATTCTACAAAATATCTGACCAGTATTGACGAGAATCATCAAGGTCACCAAAAACAAGGAAAGTCTGAAAATGGTCACCACCCAGAGAATCCTAAAGTAACATGATGACTAGAACTAATGTGATACCTTAGATGGGATTCTGGAACCAAAAAAGCAAAAAACAAAGAACAAAAAACCCCAATATCAGCTAACAGGTATGACAAAAGTCAATGCAAAATATTACTGGAGTACACTATGGAGAAGTTCTCTGTACTATCTTCATAGCTTCTCTGTAAGTCTAAAACCTTCCTAAAATAGAAAGTGTATTAAAACACACACACACACACACACACACACACACACACACGCTCAGGGACGCCTGGCTCAGTTGGTCAAGTGCCTGCCTTCAGCTCAGGTCATGACCCCAGGGTCCTGGGATCAAGACCCACATCCGGCTCTCTGCTCTGCTGGGAGCCTGCTTCTCCCTCTCCCTCTGCTGGCTACTCTGCCTGATTGTGCTCTCTCTCTCTCTGTCAAATAAATAAATAAAATCTTTAAGAAAAATAAGTTCTTAAAACAAGAAAACCCCAGGCCCAGAAAGCTTTACTGGTGAATTCAATGAAACATTTAAAAAGAGTAATACCAATTTTATACCAATGCCTCAAGAAAATGAGGTGAGAACATTTTCCAACTTTTTCTGTGAGACCAATGTTGTCCTGATAACAAAAGCATACAAAGATATTACAAGAAAATTGCAGACTAAGATCCTTCAGGAACACAGAAAAAAATTCTTTGCATAAGTTTAGTGAACAAAACCTAGTAACATAATTTAGAATATATCATTACCAATAGAGTTTGTATCAAGAATGCAAGTTTGGCTTAACATGTGAAAAATCAATTCAATTCACCATGTTAACAGATTTTAAAAAGGAAAACCATATGATGATCTCAACAATTGCAAAAGAAGTATTTGACAAAATTTAACACCTATTTATGATTTTAAAAAGCTCAACAAACTAGAAATGGAAGGGAATTTTCTCCATCTATTACAACATCATACTTAGTGATGAAAGACGGCTGCTTTACCCCTTAGATCTAGAGCAAGACAAGAATGTTTGCTCTTGCTTTTTCCATTTCACTTTGTACTGGAGGTGTTCACTGATTCAATGAGTCTAGAAAAAGAAGCCAAAATGCACAGAATATAAAAGAAAAAAATAAAATGAATGATATTCACAGATATTGTGACATGTACATGTATAAAATACTAATAAAATTACAAAAATGGTAGCTAGACGATTAGGTGATTTTAGCAATATCAATATACAAAAGTCAATTGTATTTCTACATAGTAGCAATGAACAATTACATTAAAAACTGTAATACCATTTATAATTACATCAAAAAATATTTAGTGATATATTTTACAAAATATGCACAAGACCTGTACACTAAAAAACTAATGTTGAGAAAAATTAGAGAAGACATAAAGAAATGGGGTGATACATAATGTTCATGAATTGGAAGACTTAATATTTTTAGTGTCACTTTCCCCCAAATTGATTTATATATTTAGAGAATACCAATCAAAATCCCAGCAGGTTCATTGGGTAAACATTGGTAAGCCAAATCTAAAATTTATATGTAAGTGCAAATGACCTAGAAAAGCCAAAATAATTTAAAAAAATAAGATCCAAGTCGGAATACTCATACTACCTGATTTTAAGATTAACTCTAAAGACACAGTATTAGAGAGAGCATGGCATTTGTATTTAGACAGAAGATCAAAGGGACAGGATTTCAGCAAGAATGGCAGAGTAATAAACTCTGAAAATGCTGTCTTCCATTAGGGCAACGAGACCACTGAAAAAATCAGTCAAGTTCAACTTTTTCTGACCTCTGGAAATTACCCAAAACCTTGAAGCAAACTGGGGAGTCTTCATTCAAGAAAAACAGCTGAATCTCAGTAAAAAGTTGGGTTTTGTGGTGTTTTAACTTGCCCTATTCCCATTCCCATTTCCCCAGCTCTGCAGTAGCTTTGCAAACAAACAGCTCACAATCACATGAAAACCAGCAGCCTGTTAACCACTAGAGGGGGCAGCAGCAGGTTGGAACTCTTTGAAGCCCCTTTCCCAGAGCATTGTCATTATTTGACCCATTTGGTGGTTCTTTAAAAGAGACCACTCTCAAAATTTCTCTTTATTTGACTTGACTAGGAGCTTGCCAAGTGTGAAAAGCCATTTCTCAAGGGGTGTTTGTTGGAAACAGTTAGGGGCAATTGCTTAACCTTGCAGCTGTCTGAAGCAGTGGATTAGCATTTTGGGAAAACAAAAGTTACCCAACAGCTTAAAAGTAAGCACTGGGGAATGAGAAGTCTACAAGAAGCTTTGAAAGCTCTGAGATATTCCTGGGAATCTGAAAGTTCACATGCACATGTAGGGCTACGTGCATGCTCAGGTCCATGAGAATCCTCAGGAAGGACCTGAAAAGGGTCTACGCTCTCACCTCTGGCTGAACTTGAGGCTGTGTGCAAGCAACAAGAGAAGGTCAGGGCAGAAATATAGACTGCCTGTCTGAGGGTTGAATGTGTTCCTCAATATATACACAGAGCTCCACCACAAAGACTGGGAGACTTATTGGTTCCAAGCATTTAAGGAAATTTTTGATGAGCTGATCACTAAACTATTCATGCACACATTTCAGAGACCACACATGAAAAAAAGTATAGACTCAATAGAATTAGTTCAGAAAGGTCACTACACAAACAGCAGCAACAACAACAATAACCCTAGAGAAGGGGTAGATTCTGACTTCCAGAATTGCCTCATTATATTAACAGAAAAGTATGAGAGATGCAAAGACAGAAGAAAGTATGGCCCATGGGCAGGGAAAAAACAGTCAATAATGGAGTATAGACATTAGACTTACTAGACAAGACTTTAAGTCAGGTAGTTTGAATATGTTCGAAGAACTAAAGGTAATCATGTCTAAAGAACTACAGGAAAGTATGAGAACAATGTCTCAACAAAGAGAATACTAATACAGAGACGAAAATTTATATGTGTACATATGTGTATATCTAATATATTATATATGCATATATGCTCAAATAGAAATTAGAAATTCTGGAATCAAAGAGTACGATGCCTAACATGCAGGGCAAGAGGAGCTCAACAGCAAATGTGAGCTGGTAAAAGAATCAGCAAACTTGAAAATAAGCCCATTGAGGAAGAGAAAGAAAAATGAAGAAAAGTAAACAGAGCATCAGAGAATTGTGGGATACTACCAAACATCTCAACATAAGCATAACGGGAATTCTAGAAAGACAGGAGAGAAGAAATAGGCAGAAAGAATATTTGAAGAAATAATGGCTGAAATCTCCAAATTTGATGCAAAACATTAATCTACATAGTCAAGAAGCTCAATAGACTCCGAGTAAGATAAATTCAAAGAGAGTCACACCTAGACACATCATAATCACACTGTTGAAAGTCAGAGAGAGGGGCGCCTGGGTGGCACAGCGGTTAAGCGCCTGCCTTCGGCTCAGGGCGTGATCCCGGCGTTATGGGATCGAGCCCCACATCAGGCTCCTCCGCTATGAGCCTGCTTCTTCCTCTCCCACTCCCCCTGCTTGTGTTCCCTCTCTCGCTGGCTATCTCTGTTAAATAAATAAATAAAATCTTAAAAAAAAAAAAAAGAAAGTCAGAGAGAACCACGAAACTAGCAAGAAACAAACAACGCCGTAGAACGTCAAGAAGATGAACAGTGGACTTCTCATCAGAAACCATGGAGGCCAGAAGACAGTGGGATGACATATTTAAAATGCTAAAAGAAAAAGAATGTTAATCAAGAATTCTATATCCAGCAAAACAATCTTTCAAAATTGAAAGAGAAATTATGACCTTCCCATATAAACCAAAACAGAGAGAATTGGTTTCCAGCCAACAGGCTCTACAAGAAATACTGATATAAGTATTTCCAGCTGAAATGAAAGGGCAAACAGTAATTTGAATCCACATGAAAAAATAAAGAGCTCTAGTAGTGATAACTACATGGGTAAATATAAATATAAAATATATATGCGGTATAAATGTATTTTTTAATTTCTAACTTTTTTTTCTCTTGACTGATTCAAAATACAATTGCAGAAGTCAACAATTAGATCAAAAGGAAAAGAAATAGGGATCAGAAAGAGACCCACATGCATAAGTTGAATTAAATTTGGGGAAAGATATCAAGGTAATTCAATGGAGGGGTGGATATCTGTTTAACAAATATTAGAGCACCATATAAAAATGAATGTTAGATCATGTTCAATATTAATTCAAATTGGATAATAAACCTTCATTAAGATATAAAATTATAGAGGAAACTCCTAGAAAATATAGGAATAAATTTTGACTTGTGTTGAGCAAAAATTTCTTGGGTAGGACACAAAAATCATCAACATGAAAGAATCAAAATATTAGACGTCATCAAAATCAAAGATTTTGCTATTCAAAAAAAGCTATAAGAAAATGAAAAGGAAATCCACAGCCAGGGAAAGAATATTTGTAAAAAATATATCCGATAAAGAATTTGAATTAGAACACACAAAAAACTTTTACAACTCAATAACAAAAAGACAACCCAATTAAAAAGTAGATAATATTTTAAATAGACAGGTCACTAAATTAGATAGATAAATAAGCCTATGAACAGATGTTTAACATTATTTGTCATTTGGGAAATAAAAATATCTATCCCAATGATATGCTACCACATTCCCATTAGTACAGCTGAACTTAAAGGGCTTGTCAGTATCAAGTTTTGGCAAACTTGCATGGCAACTTTGCTAAAACTTGCCATTTTTTGGTGAAAATCTCCCCCAATGCTGGTAGGAATGCAAAACGACATAGCCACTTTGATGAACAGTTTAGCAGTTTCTTACGAAGTTAAGTGTAAACTTACCTTATGCCCAGAAATCCTCTGTTTTTACTCAGTGTTTGCGGAAGAGAAATGAAAATATACGTCCACATTTTCTCGTTTGTTTCTAGCAGCTTTATTCATAATGGTCCCAAACTGATAACAAGCAAATGTCCATCGACTGGTGAATGGATCAGCACCTTTTGGTGTATTAGAAATACAATAGATTATTTGGTATGCTAGGGAATAGTATTTAGCACAAAAAATGAGCAAATGGCTGAGACACACAATAACATGAATGTGTCTCAACAGCATTGTGCTAGGTGGAGAAAACCAGACACAGAACACTGCATAATGTATACTTCCGTTTACATGAAATTCTTTAAAAAGGCAAAACTATAGTGACAGAAAGTAGAAGGAGATCAGTGTTCGCCAGGGGCCTGGGTGGAAACAGAGGACTGACTAAAAAGAACACAAGGGAATTTTTTGGTATAATGAAATTGTTCCATGCAATTTCATGGCAGTTCTACAACTATATACATTTGCCAAAAGTCATCAAAATGTACACTTAAAAATGGGTGAATGTTACTAATTATGAAGTTATATCTCAATAAAGCTTGTATAAAACACATACACAGAGCGAGGAACACTTGTTTCATGTTCCCCCCATCATGGCTCAGCGCACACAGCAATTTGCCCTCACTTTCCTACTGAGATTCCTCCAGGTTCATGAGCTGCCTCCAACTTCAGTCTCCAGCTACTCTGTCTGGCTGCCATATTTCATGTTTTGGATCACTCCCTTCTTCTCGATGTTTTCTCTGCTGGCTTTCGTCATCTTCCTGTCTCCTGGGTTGCTCTCACCTCCTGCTTCATTTTGGTTTTCTTTCCAAGCTTCTCTGTCTGCCCCTTAGAGGTTGGTCTTCACTAAGATGCTTCTGTTTTCAGTCCTCTGCTCTCCTTAAAATGCTGGGCATGACTGATCTCATCCCCGCATGACCTCACTCACCACTTCCAAATATAACAACCCAGGCCAACCCAGTCTTGGCCTCCAAAGCATCTTAAATTATGTCAAGGGATGTAAAGAAAACCTTAAGAGAAATGAATCCAAATTTGCTTTAATTAAACCCAGCATATACCCACCACTGGAAGAGATACATAAGAAAAATCAATGAACATTAGTGTGGCAACTCCGGTGAAAGTTTATAATCACTGCCCTCAATCTAATTGGAGCTTGATGTACAGCCACACAGATGAGACCTGAACCCTCCATTATATGATAATGCTAACTTCCCTTGGGACTCCCCTCCCCTCAAATCCTCCCCTCCTCCCCACACACACAGTGTAATTCATCATGACAAGTCTATTCCTCTTAGGCCGAGCCCTTAGCACATGTGCATAGCTGACTGAGAGATGGCCCGCCCACTGGGACTATTTTCCAGACAGGCGAACTTCCCTTTGCTGTTCATTCTCCTTTTGGTTCCAGGGCACTTTTTAAACCAGGAAACTACCTCATAAAGCAATGTGCCTGCCACCCTACATGAGTCAAAGGAGCATGTCCCCATGAATTTAAGAAAATAAAATCATAGTCCACAGTAAAATGGATTTAATGGTCACAGTGGTGTTCATAAAACACTTCTCCTCAGCTTCTTAAACACAGACTTTAATAATTTAATGTTTTTTCTGCCGTGACACTGAGATTTTTCTGAAACAGAGAGAAAGTCAGCAGTAAGATGAAGCCTACATCTATCCCCTCTTTCATGGCAGCAGAACTAATGCCTCTTCTGCAACCTTTCACCAAGCCTATGTGGAAAGTCTCTTCACACCCATGCACTGACTGACTTGGGATGCCCATAGCCTCCCTAACTCACTGGGACGAGAGCCTCAGTTTTCAAAAAGTTTAGCAAAGAAAAAAGATCTCATTGTTTGCATTGGGTCGAGCTTATTTTAAATTATTTCAAATTCTGAATCTTTACCCTAAAAACAAAAACAACTAGCATATAACAATAGGAAAACAAAACAAAGCACTTGGTAACCCGCCATATTGACCAGACATGTGCTTCAGAATCACTTTCCCTCATGTGGGTTTATTATTGTTATTAAAAATTTCCTAATTAAAGCTATATACCCAAAGTTCTAAGCATATATAACAAATATATAAACACTTTTTAAAATATAAAAAGAAATAAATGTTCCCTTTGAAAATTTGGAAAACAGAATATACAAAGAAGAAAACAAAAATTACTCGTAATACCAGTGGTGAAGGATTACTGTTAGCGTTGTTTTGTAGATTTTCAGGGGTTTCGTTTGTTTGTTTTTAAAGATTTTATTTATTTATTTGACAGAGAGAGAGAGACAGCCAGCGAGAGAGGGAACACAAGCAGGGGGAGTGGGAGAGGAAGAAGCAGGCTCCCAGTGGAGCAGGGACCCCAATGCGAAGCTCTATCCCAGGACCCTGGGATCACGCCCTGAGCAGAAGGCAGGCACTTGACAACTGAGCCACCCAGGCACCCCTAGATTTTCAGTTTTTTTATGTACAACTGATTTATGATGGGTTATGTGGTCATACTACATACATTGTTTTATAACCTGCTTCTCTTCATAATCCACTATGAGCATTTAGTCTTCATATACTCCTCCAAAATATTATTATTTTTTAAGATTTTATTTATTTATTCGACAGGATAGAGACATCCAGCGAGAGAGGGAACACAAGCCGGGGGAGTGGGAGAGGAAGAAGCAGGCTCATAGCGGAGGAGCCTGATGTGGGGCTCGATCCCATAATGCCAGGATCACGCCCTGAGCCAAAGGCAGGCGCTTAACCGCTGTGCCACCCAGGCGCCCCCAAAATAGTATTTTTAATGTGTTTGATAGCATTCCACCATATGCCCTGAATCATTTATATAACCCGGATCCTATATTTAAATAAAAAATGTTTCCGTTGTTTCTATTTGTTTATAAATATCATGTCCTTGCATAGTTATCTTCAGTACACATGTATTTCCATAGGATGAATTCCTGGATGATAAACCCATAATTTTTGATGAGATAAACCTGGGAGTCTGAAATTTCCTTCAAGGTCTAGAACATTCCAATTAAGAGCCCACGCTTCTAATAAAGTCTTTTGAATGATTCTTCTTCGAGCTTAGCTGTAATCCCGCCACTGCAGAAGGCCTTTAAGAGCATGTACTGATTAGATATTAATTCCTTAACCTGGCATTCCCAGACCGTTTTTATAGTTATGTGCCAGGCACTTTACACATATTATCTCTAATCCTCACAATGGCCCAGGGCAAGTAGTGTTGTCTCATTTTATGGCATGGAAATCCATATTGAGAAAAGTTTGATAATTTGCCCAAGGTCACCTCACTAATTAATGGGTATTTGAATCCAGGTCCCCAAAGCCTGTGTTCTTTCCCTCCATGACTCTGACTAATGCTCCAACCAACCTCCACGGGAGAGAGGCAACCTGCCACCCATGCAGGAGCCAGTCTGCCAGGATTTGAACCCTGGGTTCCCATCTAGCCTTGTGACCTTATGCAAGTTACTGCCCTTGTCTGTACTTGTTTCCTCATCTCTAAGATGTGGATAGTACCATAGCCACCTCATAGGGATGTGGTGAAGATTTAATTAGTTACTATACATAAAGTGCTTAGACTTGTGTCTGGTGCATTGGAATATTAATTACTTTTATTATCATTAGCATCACCATCATCATGTTGTTCTTACCGTTTTGTTTTAAATATGTGAAAAATGTTTAATCTCACTGGTAAGCTAGAAAAATACAAATGAAACGATATATTCGTATTTTTTTCTTTACAAATTAACACAGCAGATCATTCAAAACCACTCTAATACTCAGTGCTGATGCGGGGGCAGCAGGACAGGCATATTTTATTCTATCGCTGAAGGTGTAAATTGGCACAAAGTTCTTAAAGGCATTTTTTCAACATATGTGAGAAGATTTTTTAGATTGTTACTTAAAAAATTCTTTTTTATTTGCGTGTAGTTGACACACAATGTTACATTAGTTTCAGGTGTACAACATAGCGATTCGACAAGTCTATATGTTATGCTGTGCTCACCACAAATGTAGCTGCCATCTGTCACCATACAAGGCTACTACAATATCATTGACTATATTCCTTATGCTGTGCCTTTTATCCCCATGGCTTATTCATTCCATAACTGGAAGCCTGTATCTCTCACTCCCCTTCACCCCTTTTGCCCATCCCCCCACACCCTTTCCCCCATGGCAACCATCAGTTTGTTCTCTGTCTGTATTTACAGGTCTGATTCTGCTTTTTGTTTGTTTATTCATTTGTTTTTTTTTTAATTTCACAGATGAGTGAAATTATATGGTATTTGTATTTCTCAGTTGGACTGATGGTTGCCATGGGGAAGGGGGTAGGGGATGGGCAAAATGCGTGAAGGGGAGAGGGAGATACAGACTTCCAGTTATGGAAGCACTTTGGTTGCTTTCACATCTTGGCTATTGTAAATTATGGTGTAATAAACATAGGGGTGCATATATCTTTTTGAACTAGTGTTTTCATTTTCTTTGGGTAAATACCCAATAGTGGAATTATTGGATCCTATGGTATTTCTATTTATAACTTTTTGAGGAACCTCCATACTGTTTCCACATTGGCTGCACCAGTCTGCATTCCCACCAGCAGTGCAGGAGCGCTCCTTTTTCTCCACATCTTCACCAACACTTGTTATTTCCTGTCATTTTGGTTTTAGCCATTCTACCAGGTGGAAGGGGATACCTCATTGTGGTTTTGTTGTTGCTCGGGTATTTTTTTTTTTTTTTTAAGTAGACTCCATGCCCAGCAGAGCCCAACTTGGGGCTTGAACTCCCAACCCTGAGATCAAGACCTGAGCTGAGATCAAGATGCTTAACTGACTCGACTGAGCCACCCAGGTGCCCCTCTCACTGTGGTTCTGATTTGCATTGCCCTGATGAGTGATGCTGAGCATCTTGTCATGTATCTGTTGGCCATGTATGTCTTCTTCGGAAAAATACCTATTTAGGTCCTCTGTCCATTTTTTAAATTGGATTGTTTGGGTGTTTTGGTGTTGAGTTGTATAACTTCTTTATATGCTTTGGATATTAACCCCTTCTTGGATATATTATTTGCAGATATCTTCTCCCCTTTAGCAGGTTGCCTTTTTGTTTTGTTGATGGTTTCCTTCACTGGGAAAACTGGTGTTAACTATTACATTCCAGGCAAACCAGCCTTGCTGGTCACTTCCCAAGCATAACGGTTACTTGATCTATGCCTTTGCTTACACTGTTATCTGCTGTTGGCATGCATGTCCCATCTCTTCCTAATACTAACTTTACGGTTAATATTTTATTGATGAGGCTGGTAGAAATAAATCCTCCTTATCTTTTCAAAGCCACTCTCTTTCTTATTGTTGCATGATCGCTCCCTTTTTCTGACACCACCTACAACTCTTTTTTATTTTTCATCCTCTCTGTCTGCTTTTAGAGTTATGCATGTACCTGTTTACCTTCTTACTACATAAAAAGCTTGCTGAGGGCAGAGACCGTTCTGGGAACCATCATTGTGGAGAATAGCATGAGGTGGAGCCAGACAGTCCGTGTTTAATTTCCAAGTCTGCCCCTTTACTATCTTGGCATTATTTAACTTCTCCGTTCCTGAGTTTGGACATGATCACAGGACCTACTTTGTGGAGTTGATGGGAGGATTAAATGCGTAAGTATAAGCAATATACTTGGAATCATGTCTGAGGCATAGCAAGTGCTCAATAAATGCTAGTTTCAATATAATTTTATATAGTAAGCACTGAATAAGTGTTAGTTTAATGAATGGAGGCACTCATGAATCATGATTAGTCACTAGACATTTGTCCGAGCTAAGCAGACTCTCTCTGGTTATTATTTGGTACCATCAGGAATCATTTCCTAAAACTAGTCTTTTCGCTGGGGTGCTAATGGGATTGAGAGTAGTAGTGGTAATTGCTGAACTCTAATCTCTGGGTCAGAAAGTGAAGGTATAGGTAAAGCTTGGAGACATAAGGAAGAAAATAACCTTTGGCAGATGACTTTTTTAAATTTCTCCAGAAGTCAAACTGTTTCTGAGAGCACAGGCCCCCTCTGATGCCAACTGCAAACACCTCCCCTGTTGAGGGCATCTTGGGGCCATAGCAATCGCATTTTTGGCTTGTAGTGCTATATACAAAAAGATGATCAAATATAAGTAGGTATGGGAGGAGCTGCAGTTGTCCCGTACATTTTATGTTTCCCTAGAATTTTTTGCTTCCACCTGAAAGAGCAACATGTCCACCACCATCCCATAGTCTCATTTACCTGTTGGTGCTCTGACCTCTCACTTTGGATCTCCCGCCCAATTTGAGCTCAGTCTCCAGCTCTCAAGATTTTGCACCTTCCCTTTCTTGGTTGGGGAGTTATGCAGTATGTTTCTATATTTAAGTGGTTACCCTAGGAATCACAACATATGTTCTTAATTTATCATAAGCTAATGTTAATCTATACCTTTACCCTCCTTCTGAATAACATGCTGCCTCTTTGCCAAAATTATTGTATTATATCACATGGTACTAAAATCCATTTCTCTGGTCTAGTGACAAGCCCTTCTGCCATTAAAGGGGCTATGTCAAGGAAGAATAGGTTTCAGTTTTCATGCCAACCTCAATCAGTTAGTAAGAGCCAGAGTTCTGCAGCAATCTTCAAAGTCAGAGAGGAAACTGAGCCCTGAAGTTTTAGGAGCCTAGGAGGAGCCCAGGAGAAATCAGAGACTAGATAGGAGAGTAATCAGAAATAAGATCTTGCTAGAAAAAATACAACCTACTAAGATTGAATCATGAAAATTGCGAATCTGAGCAGACCAATTATTAGTAAGGAGACTGAATCAGTAACTTGAAAAACTCCCAACAAACAAAAGTCCAGGGCCAGATGGTTTCAGTGATGAATTCTACCTAACATTTAATTAAAGAAAATTTAATTCCAATCCTTCCCAAATTCCTCTGAAAAACAAAAGAAGAGGGAACACTTACAAACTCATTGTATAAGCCAAAACCAGACTTTTTTTTTATAAGCCAAAATCAGACTGTGTCTGATACCAAAACCAGACAAGGATGCCACAAGAAAAGAAAATTATAGGTCAATGTCCTTAATGAACGTAGATGCAAAAATCTACAATAAAATATCGGCACACCAAATTCTACAAAATAAAGTTATAAAAACTTTCAACAAACTGGATATAGAGAGAACATACCTCAGTGTAATAAAGGTCATCTATGATAAGCCCCCAGTTAACATCATTCTCGAGTATGAAAAGCTGAGAGCAGTTCCTCTAGGTCAGGAACGAGACAAAGATGCCCACTCTCGCCACTTTTATTCAACACAGTATTGGACATTCTAGCCAGAGCAATTATGCAAGAGAAAGAAAAGGCATCCAAATCAGAGAGGAAGAAGTAAAACTGTCTCTATTTGCAGATTATCTGATATTATATGTAGGAAACCTTATGACTGCACAAAATAGTTGTTAAAACTAACAAAGGAATCCAGTAAAGTTGCAGGATGCAAAATCAATTTCCAAAAATTAGTTGCATTTCTATATACTAACAACAAACTATCAGAAAGAATTTTTTTAAAATCTTATTTATAATTGCATCAAAAAGGATAAAATCCCTAGGGCTAAATTTAATCTGGGAGGTGAAAGATAGGTACACTGAAAACTATAAGGTGTTGTTGAAAGGAATTGAGGAAGATACAAATAAATGGAAAGACATTCTGTATTCATGGATTGGAAGAATTAATATTGTTAAAATGTGCATACTGCCTAAAGCCACCTACAGTTTAAATGCAATCCCTATCAAAATTCCAATGTCATATTTCACAGAAATAGAAAAAAAACAATTCTAAAATGTGTATGGAACCACAAAGATTCTGAATAGCCAAAGCAATCTGGAGAAAGAACAACACTGGAGGTATCACATTTCCTAATTTCAAACTATATTACCGAGTCATAGTAATCAAAACAATATGTATTGTCACAAAAGCAGACACATAGGTGACTAGAACAGAACTGAGAGTGCAGAAATAAACGGATGCGTATGTGGTCAATTAATTTATGACAAAGGAGCCAAGAATATACAATGGGGAAAAGACAGTTTCTTCAACAAATGGTGCTGGGAAAATTGGACAGCCACGCATAAAAGAATGAAATTCAACCACTAGCTTACATCATAACAAAAATCAACTCAAAATGGACTAAAGACTTGAACCCGAGACCTAAAACCATAAAACTCCTCACAGAAAACAGAGGGTAAGCTCCTTGACATAGGCCTTAGCAATGAGTTTTTTGGATTTTATAGCAAAACCAAAGCCAACCAAAGAAAAAATAAACAAATGGGACGACACCAAACTAAAAAGCTTACTGTCCAGCAAAGGAAATCATCGACAAACCGAAAAGACAATGTACAGAATGGGAGAATATTTCTGTAAATTATATATCTGGTAAGGGGTTAATACTCCCCAAATATAAGGAACTCATACAAATCAATAGCAAGAGAAACAATCTGATTAAAAAATGGCCAGGGGAACTAAATGGACATTTTTTTCAAAGACATACAAGTACGTAAAAAGGTGCTCTACATCCCTGATTATGGGAAATGCAAATCAAAGGCACAATTAGGTTGTTAAAATGGCTGCCATGAAAAAGGTAGGACAATTAGTGTTGGCCAGAACGTGGTGAGAGGGGAACCCTTGTGTGTGCACTGTTGGTGGGCATGCAAACTGCTACAGCCACTGTGGAAAACAGTATGGAGGCTCCTCCAAAACCTGAAAATAGAACTACCCTATGAACCAGTAATTCCACTTCTGGGTATTTAAGTGAAGGAAATGAAATCACTATCTTGAAAAGATATCTGCACCACTACACTCATTGAAGCATTATTTCCAGTAGCCAAAATACGGACACAACCTGTGTGTGTGTGTGTGTGTGTGTGTGTGTGTGTGTAGTGAAATGAATCAGAGAAAGACAAATACTGGATAATACTTCACCTATATGTGGAATCTTAAAAAAAAAACAAATTCATCTATACAGACAGCAGATTGATGGTTGCCAGAGGCAGAGTGGGAATACATGAGGGTGGGGAAAAGGTACGACTTCCAGGGTAAGATAGATAAGTCATAGGGATGTCATGTACAGCCTGGAGAGTATAGTTCACAACACTGTATGGTATATTTGAGAGTTGCCAAGAGAGTAGATCTTACAAGTTCTCATCACAAGAAAAAACAAGTATAGCTCAGTGATAGATGTTAACTAAATTTACTGTGGTGATCATTTCACAATATATACATACATCAAATCATTATGTTGTACACCTTGGGCTAATCCAATGTTTCATGTCAATTACATCTCAATAAAATGGGGGGAAAGAGTTGCCCATAGAAAGACTTTAGCAACCCAGTGTCCCCTGGGGGTTGTTTAAGGGTTTCCTGGATGACTGGTGACTCAGTGCAGTCTAAAACCATTGCTCTCTAGGGGAGGGGGCCGGTCACGGTCGGAGGGAAACAACATACAAATGGAGGCCCCCCGAGTGACGTCATCAGGATGGTTGCCATCACTCTGGGGAACGAACATGCAGAACAAGGAGTTGACAAGCAGAGAAGTGACTGAAAAAAACCTTTCTGAACAAGAAGGAAGGCTGTTCATCCTATATGATGCTGTCTTCTACAAATAAAATGTGGGACACCGTTTAAGCTCACAAGCTTGGGAGTGGGGCTCAGTGGTTGAGGTGGCCTTCGGTTCCTTCCATTGGTCTGTATGTCACATTAGTCCGTATGTGTGTTGAGTGGCAATGTGGGGGAAAAGATAAATCCCCTGCTGGACACGAGCCTGTGAAACCTGAGACCCCAGGTTCCTAGCCCTACTAGGGAGCGCCTGGGAGTTCCTAGGCAATCCCTCCGCCATTCCGTTCATTTGCTCACAGGATCGTCAGCCCCGTGGGACACCCAAGAACAGGGAAAACCAGACTTTTTTCCCTGTTCCCCATCTCAGAGTCTGGGGGGTGAGGGAAGGGACTTTGAAACTACAGGGAGCAGACCGTTAAGTAGAATGAGGTAAATCAACGTGAAATCTAGAGAAGGAGGCTTTCTCCAGAGACGGATCCTGCATGCTGACACTTGCAAATAAAGCTCCAGGAAGCCACTGGGTAAATACAAACGGAGAAAGCCAAGCCCTTCTTTAAATTGCTTTTGGAAGAGAAGTAACCACAAGCTGACATTGCCCCCTGCCTCCCTAGGCATAAAATGAACACACTGAAGGAGAAGCTTGACCCGAAAAAATATTAAACTTAATTGGTGTCTAGTTCTTAATCTTTCTAGGTGCAAGCTGGGAACCACTGAGAATTGGTGTTTAACAGGACTGATATGCAAAACGAAGGTTTTCTCTGGGGCTCTGCCCCACCTCCCACCTGGTACTCTCAAAAGAAAAAAATATATTGCTGATAATACCCTAAGATGCAAGCCATTCCCACGGACATTTGCATTTAAATGAACCAAACTATCAAACTGAAGGACTTGTCTGAGAGAAAAGATCTCTGGGCACCCTGACTCGGGCTTCACCTGGCTTTCCTGTGGCCCAGGATGGTTCTAGATAAAAATGATTGCGTGTCCCTTTTTTGAGTGGCTCACCTGAAGGCAGAATAAATGAACATCATTTTTATGTCCTTTTATTCGTCCTGCCTTCCCCCCAGCTGTCCTCAAGCCTGAACATCCTAAGCATTCATGCATCGGCCAATTTATTTCTGCATTCCTTCTGACTGGAGCAAAATTTAATCTAATTAGAAACTTAATCAGGTGAAGCAATCACCACAATATGGAAATCCAGGCTTTCTACCCTTTGCATAATGTACAAATAAGAAAAAAATATATTTACCTGAATAATTAGTAGTTTCAAAGTGTCTAATAATTAGTACCTGCTGGGAACAAACTCTTGGAGAGGAGGGAAGGTGGAATTAATTTAGGGGGCTGATCAAAAATGTGTGTGGATTACCTATTTTAAAAAACAAAATCAACTGAATAAATTTGAAGATCTAATTGTTTATTAATTGATTCATGAATCGGGCAGCAGCCCATCTAGCAAACAGAGAGGAGCTCTGTCTGTGGAGTTGTACAAAATGGAAGGTTTTTATAGGAAAGAGGGTGGGCCAAGGAGTTATCAGCAAAAGAAAAAAAACCAATGGGATTGTTTCAGGCAATGTCACTTTCCCTTAGGGGGAAGGGTAAGGGGTCTTATCATGCAGAGTAAGTACCTCGTCTTTTGGGGGAAAGGATGGAGAGACCCAGGTGACAGACTATCTCCTTATGCTGGGCAGAAAAAATGCCTCACTGATAGTTAAAATTACATTTCTGGGGGACATTGAAACTTATCTTGATTGTTGCCATTTTGGGCCTATGGTTTTCTTTTTAAAAGCCTGGTTTTTGGGGAATAATGAGGTGTCCACCTGACCAGAACCCCTGGCCCTGACAGACCAGGAAAGCCAGTGAAAGGACAAGGGCATAAAGGACAAAATAAAGGACACGAAGGACACATGGACATCAAGAATGGGCTAGGTTGACCACCTGTTCCTAATGGGCTTCATCTGACGGTCGGTCCAGGGCAAGGGGAGTGAATTTTGCCTCTGGAAGGTCTGTCTCAATCTCTACAACTCTGGGCAGGAGCCTCAGTTTTCTTATCCGGCCGATGGGGCCCCAATCCCTACCCATCCTTGTCACTGTAGACATCGCCTGGAGTATAGTATGTCTAAGCACGTGGTTAGCTCCAGAGCGCTACAAAGATGTGAGATATTTTTATTAAATGAGACTGGTTATACAGTAAACAGGTACAGAAAGAGGAAAGAGGTCAACGAGTAAGTTTGGGCAGAGAGTATTAGATCAGATGTGAAAAGTAGGTGAAGTCTGAGGAGCGTAAGGATTTTAAATCTATGAGGACAAGGAAGGAGCTCTTCTAGGCAGACAAAAATCACAGTATTCATTCACTCATTTAAAAAATTATTTGCTCAACAAATGTCTATTGTGTGTTTGATCTGTATCAGGCAGAGGAGCAAATGCCTCAAGGCACAAATGTGCCGTGCATGCTGGAAGCTTCTGAACAGAGCTGGGAGAGCATTCAAAGAAAGGGAGACGGAGACGGAGAGGCAGCGAGAGGAGGGGAGAGAGTAGAAGAGCGAACAGGCAGCGTGGGGCCGGATCAAGGAGTCTGAGTGACTGTGCGGCTTTGATGCAGTAGCGCCGAGCCGCTGCCCTTGAACACAGACCCAAGGAGAATGACTGAGTCTTTCCCTTTTGCTGTGGATATTCACCCTACTAGCGGCCGCGCGTGGAGAGCAGATGAAGGGGCACGTGAACAGCAGAGCGCCCAGGTCCGAGGCGCTTCTTGGAGTTCCTGGAGGGAGCCCAGGAGAGGTTCCAGAGCTGTGCCGCGTCAGGCAGCCAGATTACAAAAGCACATGGCGGGCTCGAGCCTGATGGGACACTATGACCCCTGGCTTCTTCTCGTGGTGAAAGTCCTCTTCTCCCGGAAGCCTCTGACTTTTCCAAGCTTCTTAGGATGGAGAGGATTCTAGGGAACAAAACGCATCTATCTGCGGACAGTGCTACACAAGGGCAAAGCCCAAGGCCCTCTTGAATAGCCCCTGTCCGCCCAGATCGGCTTGTGAGTGGCACCTGCAGCCGGGGGGTGGGCAGAGACGCTTAAGCATGCTCACTTCCAGCGTATTCTCCGTTTGGAAATAAGAGGGGTACAATACGTCCTCACTGTTTCTTCATTCCCCACATATACTACTGGGTAGAAGCAAAACGAGGTTGTCGTTGTCGGTTGAATTGGCGTGGCTGTAGAGACAGCTAGGGACTGGCGAGGTCAGGGGGCTGGATTCTGTGCTGCTCCTTTATAGGTGGGTGGTCTTATAGCCTCAGGAAGTCATCTTGTCTTTCTGGGTACCTGTTCATTCCCTTTTAAACTGATGGTGTTGGAATTAGAGCTGTAGTCCTCACCAGGGATGGGGAAATCAGCATCTTAGAGGAGGGCAGGGCAGGTGTATGCAAACGAAGAATCCCGTTCAGGAATTTTAGTAACACTGGCTTCACCCTTCCCGCCAACCCCCCATGCACGATTTCTAACTGCCCACCCAAGTTTGGACCTAAACGCTGCTGCAGATGCTTGTGGGCTAGATGAAGGTGAGGAGGTTGGGGCTCCCCAGGAACCTGTCCCTTCACCCCGATGCCCCAAAATTCCACATTGACTTCTTCAACTCCAGGATCATGTCACATCTGTGAAGCAGAATTGATCTGCCCATCTCCAAAGAGGAAATCAACAAAAGAGTGACACTTTATAGGAAACAGCTGAATCTTCAGGCTTTGAGGACACAGAAATGCAAACCATTAATCCCCAAATTTCAGGGCATTGCAACCAAGTTGTAATTAAAACAATGAAATCAATTACCCTGGCACTGAACTGAAAATTTCCCCGGGGGAGTTACATCGCCCAAGCCTTGTGTGGAAATGAGTCAGAGGGAAAATGTTCAACTCTGGTCTCCTCTCTGGCTTTGATTCCAGTTTTCTCCTTCCACTCTCTCAGTGATGCGTGGTCCACGCTCAGCTGCCTCCCTCCTCCTCTGTCCCCACACAGTCCTTCGTGGGGGACACCCTGTCCTTCCAGCCCTCACGGGGCTCCGAGCGCCCTGTTCTTGTCACAACTGTTCGCTCACACCATCCTGTCGGTATTTCCAGCCTCTGTCACTTTCCTCAAACCTCCTCATGCCTTCTTCATAGAACAACCTTGCCTCTTACTCCACAGAGAACATGGAGCCCATCTGGAGCCAACATTCTCTTGTCCCTCTCCTCCCCAAGCCAGCCGGACCCTCTCCTGTGGCCTCAGGGGTCTGTGCCCTGGACCCCCTCCGGCATCCACCTCCTCCCGGAGTCACCCACTTCTCCCTCTCCTGCCAGTTCAGAAGCACCCCAGCCATGTGTAGCATTAAGAGGAAAGGCTACTGTTCCTCAATAGAAAGAGAATGGAAACTCCCTTCTTGGCCATCGGGCGATCCTTGACCTGGGGCTAATGGCCTTCTCCTTCTGCCCTCCCTGTAGTCACTTTGACAATATGGAGCCCAGCTCAAGGGACGCTGCCCCCTGGCCTCAGCACCCTGCCCAGCCCTCGGGTTGTGCGGCTCCTCGCTCTGGGCCTGGGCCTGGGCTGCTGGCTCCATAGGTGCCATCTGGTTTTCTGCTGGGATGGAGGAGGTGTCGGGGGCTCTGGGTCTTGAGGTTGGAAGGAGGGACAGAGGAAAATGGCCCATTATGGTCCAGCCACCCAGTGAAACAACTACAAGACAGACCAAGCTTTCTTTCCATAGTATTCATGGTGGGATTTTTTCATCGAGACCCTCTTTTTCTGTTTTATCCTTTTCATTATCCTTGCTGGGTGTGTGGATGGGACACATACATGGCCAGGACATAGCAGAGGGGAATAAAATGCTGTCCTATTATGGAGTGATGCTCTCCAGTATCGTTGAAAAATAATCCTCCGATCTTCCGCTGCCCGCAGCCCACTCGCTCGCTTGCCTTCCACCCCCAACAGCACCTCCCACCTGAAAAAGTGGACACATGAGCCGGCTGTCGGTGGTCTCGTGCTCACCCCCAGCTGCTCGCCAGCCCACAACACCTTGCCTTTCAATGTTCCAAGAAAACTGCCCTATCCAAGTTTCCCAGCGCCCTCCAGTTCGATTCAAGGCAGAGTTTTCACTTCTTCTGTTTGTTTAACTCTTACAGAAACATCCCTCTTCCGGTGTCCAGGTCGTAGTGACCCCTGTTTCCTTTCATCTATAAGCTGATCCTTCCCAGAATTCTCTGGCTCACAGATGCAAATATGTCTTGTCTGTTCTCATGACTTGAACCTGCCGTCTCTTCCCTTACAATTTTTAAACCTCACTGTGTGCCTTGGAACCTCCCCGTGGAACGCTGGGCCCCCAAAGCTCAATACCTATTCAATGCCCTAGCAAATGTCCCTCAGGCACCTCAAGCTCCATCTTCCCCAAGCTCAATCAAGCCCCAAATTGAACTTGTT
This sequence comes from Ursus maritimus, assembly GCF_017311325.1. Classification (NCBI taxonomy): domain Eukaryota; kingdom Metazoa; phylum Chordata; class Mammalia; order Carnivora; family Ursidae; genus Ursus; species Ursus maritimus. Next base: position 66,766,137 of record NW_024426885.1, on the reverse strand, counting down.
GCCCTCATTTCTAAATCTTCTCCTCGTGTTTTTTCTCTGAAAAAGGCTGCTGTCCTTCACAATGTCACCCAAACTCACCTCCCATTTGTCTGGTCACCTTGTCTTCATCCACACCTGCCTTCTGTGAGGCCTAATCATCTCTCCTGTAACAGACACTCCTCCAGACACTCTCCATGGTGCTGCCAGGATAATCTTCTTAAAACCACTCCTGGGATTTAGACCTATCTATGGCTCTCTATTGACTTATGTCAATACACAATCCAAATCTCTTGTCAAGGCCAAGAGGCTGTTCCCGATCTGAACAGGATGAAAAGCCAGGGGACCCAATGACACATAAACTAAATCATCACCCTCCAATCTAAGCTGTCTGGGAGCAAAGTCAAAGTCTAAAGAACTTGGTTTTGTTTTTTAAATAAAAGAGACTAGTGGAGATACAGAAGATTCATGAACACCAGGGGATGGACCTGGGCTGGTAGGAAGGCCAGAGTGAGCAGGACACCATTGCAAGCAGGGCAGACCCTCAGCTACCTAAGTACACTCCCAGCTTCCTCCCAGGAGTCTGCTCCTACAGCTTCCTGTAGTGGGGTTACTGTTCTTCCATAGGGTTGCTCCTTTGAATTCATCTGTCGTTGTCTTCTTTTCTTGGAAAGTCCTCTATTGCCTTGTAACTGTGTGATGCAGCTCTCCCATAACACATGTTCGATAAGCACATTACATACTCTTTGAATAAATGGATGAACGTGTGTTCTAGATGAGGGAGATTATAGTAACCCACTTGTACCCAACAATAAATTAGCCTGGATGAATTTACCCTAAAAATCAGTGATCAAGTGGTAGGACAAAGATGATAGAACTTTCATGGGGAGAGGAGGGGAGGAGTAGGTTCAGGGAAAGAGGAGGAAGATCCATAATAGGGTGTGTGAGTCCAGAGAACATGTTGGGACAGGCTCACTGAATTTCTGAAAAGTGCAAAGTCGCAGGTTGTCTGGGGGGTAGTGGTGTGTGGTAGAGTTGATGCAGAAATAGAAGTAAAGGGCACCAGGCCCTCCGTGGTTTCATTTCACCCTGGCCCTCGCCACTGCACCAGGGACAGGCCCACAAGACCTCTTTCTGCTCCAGCCACACCGGGCCTTGGTATTTTCTCGAGCCCACCAGGTTCTTTGATCTCAGTGCTCCTGGAATCAGGAGTGCCCTTCTCTCTTTGTTTTAAAATATGGATTTATTATTATTCAAGTATGGTGAGGCCGACAGGTCAGGAGATGATGCCATGGAAAAAAGGGTTTGTTCTCGCTATGGAATGAATATTTGGGTGCTCCCCCTCCCCCATTCCTGTATTGGAAACCTGATGCCCGATGTGATGGTGTTTGGAGATGGGGCCTCTGGGATTCAGAGCCCTCCTGAATGGGACCAGTGCCCCTAGAGTTACCGGTGGGACATTCTGTGTTGTGTGAATGGAGGTCTCGGTTCTTGGATTCCCCACGGCAGATTTACATGAGGATCCGTGCTCAGATAAAGACGGCCAGAAGGAAATTAGTGAGCACTAAGCTGGGTCTTAAGGACAGTGCACTCTAAAGGTGGGAGAGTAAGCAGGCCCAGACGTGGCAACGGCCCTGATGCTAGAGGGTTTATTTTCTTGTTCTGTAAGCAGGGTCTTGGGTCATAGACAGGATGGTCTCTACTGGATGCTGCTTCCAGTCATTTGGGGGACTCCTCCCACAGGTCAGGAGCGGGGGGTGGGGTGGGGGGTTGACCCTACAAGTTTGTACCAAACCTCATGGCAGCCTTCCCCCGATGAGGGGAGCCAAAACCTCAATGCAAGTGAATTATAATCAACCTAGGGGTCACCCTGGGACAGAGGTAGAAGAAGAGAGGGCATGTTCTGCACCTGTGGCTCTTGGTCTGTTGGACCCCGGGGTCTTGGAAGCCACAGGTCAGAACGTTGTATCCTTTGGCTTCGAATGCGTCACCTTATATCACCGCCCTTGTCTCCAGCTCCTGTCTAATTACTGCCTGCTCTCTCTCTCTTTTTTTTTTTTTAAAGATTTTATTTATTTATTCGACAGAGATAGAGACAGCCAGCGAGAGAGGGAACACAAGCAGGGGGAGTGGGAGAGGAAGAAGCAGGCTCATAGCGGAGGAGCCTGATGTGGGGCTCGATCCCATAACGCCGGGACCACGCCCTGAGCCGAAGGCAGTCGCTTAACCGCTGTGCCACCCAGGCACCCCTACTGCCTGCTCTCTTAAGCACAGCCTTGCCTCTTCTGCTCTGTGAGGACAGCAAAATGGCCATCTATGGCCAGGAAGCAGGACCACACCAGACCTCACCAGGCCCCACCAGAATCTGCTGGTACCATGATATTGGACTTCCAGCCTCCAGAACTAGGAGAAGCAAATGTTTATTGTTTATGAGTCACGTAGTCTCTGGAATTTTTGTGCCAGTGGCTCAAGACAGGTACCCTAAGAGTTATACTCACAGCTTTCAAGAGGAAGGGGATGCCACCCTAGGGGAGACTCACAAGGAAGCACCAGGGCTGGTCAGGAGGCAGGTGGAGGAGAGGGGAACATGTGGGCAAGAACCTTTATTGTAATTTCCATGGGAAAGAACAGGTAGGGGAAGTAGGCTCAGGATTGACTATTTTGAAGGCTCTGGTACCCCAGTTGGGGTGATTAGGGCACAGGGATGATGGCCCAGAGTGTGACAGAGAAATCCCAAGCAAGATCAAGAACAGTAAATCCATATGTTGACTCATCAGAGTGAACCTGCAGAATACCCGACATAAAGATCTTAAAAACAACCAGAGAAAAAAAAAGACAGCATAAAAAGTAAATACCATTAGATCAACAGTGCAATTCTCAACAGCAACAACGGAACGTAGACTCCGCTGGAATTTCATTTTAAAGAACTAAGAGAAAATAACTGATATCTTAGAAATCTATGTCAATATAAACATTATTTAAGAGTCAGGGGAAAACAAAGGTATTTTCAGACAAACAAGGATTAAAATAATTTTCTGCAAAGAGAGCCTCACTGGAAGAATTACGAAGTTCGTGTTTCAGGGGTCGGGAAACTGAACCCGGCAGGAAAGAGTAGGCTGCAAGGAGGAAGAAGGCGAAGGAGAAAATTCATAAACAGAGGAATAAATCTAGAGAAACATTTGATGTAAAATAGAGAGACCTTGAGCAACATTCTCAACATTCATTCCTTCAACAAGTATTTACTGAGCATATAAAATGCGCCGGCAATTGTTTTAGGGGTTGGTGAGATAATGGTGAATAAAACAGACCAAATGCTTGCCCTTAGGAAGGTTATTAACAAATAAGTAAGATACTGAGTATGCTGCAGGGGGATATATGTAAAGGGGAAAAATCGAGCAGGGGCAGGGGATAAGAATGCTGGAAAGAAGGGCAGGGATAAATAAAACGCCATCCCCACGGTTGGAGGCTAGTGTACACATGGCTGCCAGGAAAAACCCCACAAGCCCAAAATGGCGTCACTGAGGACAAGTCACCAAACCGGGGTCTTAATACCTAACCCCATTGCAGTTTCAACCTCCCCCAGAAATGGAAGTCTTAACCGGTGAGTCAGGAATTTACTGATCAGAACCAATAAGGCCCTCTCCACCCACCAAAGGAAGATGAGGTCATCCACCTAATAAGACCCCTTGTCTGTCCCCCTAAGGGAAGGTGACCTTGCCTGAAAACAATCCTTTCTCTGCTGTTGCTGGTAACTCCTTGCCCCACCTTCCTATAAAAACCTTCTATTTTTGTACAACTCCTTAGAGCAGCCCTCCAGGGGAATGCCCCCCGATTCTTGAATTATTTAGTAAAACCAATTAGATTTTCCAGTGTACTTGGTTGACTTTTGTTTTTTAACAGGTGTAAGAACCTTTGGTTCTATCTCTGCCTTCACCATCTTAGAGGCAGCACTGCCTTTTTTCCCCTCACCCAAAATGACTTAGGAAAAGAGAAAAAAAAAGAAAAGGAAAAGAAAAAGAAAAAAGAAAAGGAAAAGAAAAAACAGGACATTATGAGTGACCATCCTTGACCTTTTAAAGGGACAATAGATGAAGATTAGTGGAAAGTCATGGTCAATGAAGGGACTTGCCATCGGGCAATTTGGGGGTGGAGGACCGTTGGTAGCCAGTCCTGTATTTCCCAGCCTTAGAGAAAAAGTAGCCACCTAATTGGGTGGGGACCCCTGGGACTGAGCAGGTCTTGATAAGTTGGAGTGTTATTAGAATTTAGCATTTGGAAAGGTTTGGGAAGAAGTGTGCTTAAATCAAATCCTTTTTGAGGGAAAGTAAGAAACAGATTTTGTGGGTTGTGGCCAGTCATAAATTTGTTTTAGTGCCAGAGTTTTTAAAAAGTGGATTTTATAATCTATAAATCAGTTTTATTTATGAACTTAAACTTGATCTATTTTCTAAGCATTTCTTTGCATAAAATAGGCTGAGCTGGTCTGGCGTTACTTAGACTGTGAAGCAGCACAATTATGAAATATCGGAGGTCCCCAACTTGTAAAACCTGAATTTGTCTAATTTATGAACAACATTTATGGACAGTTTCTAGGATGGGAGCTTCTCTCCTCTGACTTCCTGGACACTTCTGGGAACGGCCCTCCCCGCCCAGGTCCTGCTGTGTCGAGCCAGGTGGGGAGCACCTCTGGTGGTCCATACTGATGCAAGAGCCAGGGTCACAAGAGGAGACACTGCTGCCCTGCTTACCTGGCCCCTTGGGATTGACATCCATCCACCCCACGGGTGAAATTGTCAGGTAGAAGCTAGACCTGCGCAGTGGAAGGAATGCCCGGAGGCAGAGTCCCAAGTCCTTGAGGGGGAATGATAGAGACAGGAGCTAGAGGCAAGGGTGGTGATAAATGAGCTACACGTTAAAAGCCCAGGAGTGGGGGAACACCGTATTCTACCCTTGTGGCTTCCAAGAACTTGGGCCTGATAGGTGAAGAGCCACAGGTGCAGAACAGGCGCTCTCCTCTCCCGCCTCTGCTCCGGGGTAACCCCTAGACTCATTACAATACATTGGCATTGCAGGTACAGCTCCCTCCCAACCCAGTCCCATGAAGAAAGGCTGCCTTGATGGTTGGGTACCAACCTTGAAGGGTCAAAAACTCCTTTTCCCAGCCTGCGGGAGGAGTTTCCCAGAGGATTGGAAACAGCCTCCATTAGAGACCACCCCACTGTGCATCCCAGCTCTTCCCGGCCTGGGGCGACCCAATAATATCCAATCCCAGAACAATGGAGGGGTGGGCTCCACCTGGAGGAACCTGCTTGCTCTCTCACCTTGAAAGTGTACTTCCGATTTAATAAACTGCGTTATGCTGGCCAATTGCCTTCTGGCTGTCTTTAGTAGAGCACGGGCCCCCACGTAAATCTCGTGAGGAACCCAAGGACCGAGACCTCCATTCACACAACGCAGACTCTCCCACTGCTGACAAAATGGACTTTATTAAATAAACACTACGCTGGCAGTTCACTTTCATCCAAGGAGGGTCTCTATGGGAAAATGAATTCTGAGTTACAAACAGCTGAATTTAATCAATTTCCGCAATTCACACTCACATGGGAGGGATGAGAACCTGATGACAATGACATCAGAGCAAGAAGAAAGATTCCCTCCCTCATTGAGGGGAACAGCTTCGCTGTCAACTGCCAGAATACTAGGTCTGATCATGGAGAGTTGAACTTGGCTCTGGGTAGGGGGTGGGAAGAAGCTCATTATCAATCAAGTTAAGGAGAATGAGTCAGCCTTTCACTATCTGGGAGGAGGGCCAGCAACAGGTGCCTTAAGGAAACCAGCTAACCAAACAGAAAAGGTGTGCCACACCCTAATTCTACCCTAAGCAAGCAATGGGTTATTTCCCCATTGGGAGGGAGTGGGTGTGGGGCGGCAGGGGGCGGCACCTGATCTGCCTGGTGGGGAGTCGGAGCTGGGGCGCCTGCTGCCTCTCTTGGTCTTGGGCAATGCTCTCCTAGAGGGGTTCAGGTCCACTGTGGGGCAGGGTCAGCTGTGCTGAGTCTCTCCTCTCTTGTCCTCTGAGTCCTTGTGAGAACACACCTGGGAAGGAGCACCATTGATGGACCCCGGGACCTGTGTTTTAAGGAGATGGGAACCTATCTTACAAAAAGGGAAACCCGAGGGTGATAAATTCGGCTGTCTTTATGCCAAACGCTGAGTAATCTGATCATCAGCATCACCTGGGGAGCTTAAAAAAAAGCATGCAGATATTTGGAACCGCACCCCAGACACACTGGATCCAGAATTCTTGGGGGGAGTCCAGGAATGTGTACTTTATCAACCTTCCCAGGTGACTCAGATTATAAGCCAGGTCAGGGAAAATCTGACATAAAGAATCCAAATAGAATTCTCACACTGGTGATTCAATCATTGAAACCCTCTTGACATGCAAAGAACTTGTCTAAATCACCAAGAAAAATATGAATGGTACAGTGGAAATTAAGATGAAGGCAGTTTTATTTAAAAAAAAAATACAAATCTGGGGCGCCTGGGTGGCACAGCGGTTAAGCGTCTGCCTTCGGCTCAGGGCGTGATCCTGGCGTTATGGGATCGAGCCCCACATCAGGCTCTTCCGCTATGAGCCTGCTTCTTCCTCTCCCACTCCCCCGGCTTGTGTTCCCTCTCTCGCTGGCTGTCTCTCTCTCTGCCGAATAAATAAATAAAATCTTTAAAAAAAATCATCAATAGTTACATGGAAAGATGTTCATCCTCACTGCTACACCATTGAAGCAACCAGATGTGATTATTTTTACACAACGAATCGGCAACGCTGAAAACACTGGATAATTCTTAGCATGGCAGGGTGTGAGGAAGCCCACCCTTTGGCACCCTGTTGGTGGGAATGTGAATTGATATAATGCGTTTGCAGAGCCATTAGCAATCTCCGCCAAAATTGTAAATAAATAAATGTTGAAGTTTTAAATACACATGGCTTTCATGAAACAATTTCAAAGCTCTTACTCTATAGGTATATTTGAAGAAGCAAGCACAACATATAAGAATGGTCCTTGCAACATTGTTCATCATAGCAAATTCCGGAAACAACCTAAATGTCCATTAGTAGTAAGTACATTAAGGTGCAACCAGACAATGGATTCCTATTCAACTGTTCAGAAGAATGAGCTAGATCGATCGTGCTGATATGGAACACTCTCTGGGAGATGCCAGTTCATGAAAAAGCGATATGTATGGTTGGGAATCATTTTGGGGAAAACGAAAATGGGTAGAAATGGGTATTTGTGTCTATATGTACATAGAGTACTGAGAGGGGAACATGAGAAACCGTAAAATGAAGTTACTTCTAGAGATCGGGAATCAAGGTTTGGGTGAAAGAGGAGTTTTTATTTACTTTTCATTTGACAACTTTGTAAATTATTCGAATTTTACCATGAGCCTGTATTACTTTTGTTATACAGAAGTATAACTGAAATGAAAAAGTGAAAACTTACACATACACAGCCTCTGTGGGTACGGTAGCCCCATTTTCTGGTCTTGTTCCCTGTAGCAGACATCCCTGGAAGGCCCACCACATCTTCTGGCCCACCCCCCAATTTTTGCTGCCACAAATTTAGACTTAGTTCCAGCAATTAGCACTCGGCCACAGGCCTGTGTCCTTCTACTTTCTACCCCAGGACCTTTACTGATGCCCTGAGTCTGACACCTGAGAGGTCCAGGGGATTTGAAGCCCCAAGGAGCAAGCTTGGGTAAGGAAGTGGCTTGTTGGGTAAAGTTCCTGTCCTTCAGTCCTTCAGAGCTCTGGCTCCAGGAGTCACTCTTCTCCCAGGGTCTGACACAGTCAAGCCTTGACAACCCACCCTTCCTCTCCATCTCCCTCTCTCTGCTCCCTCATTCCTCCTCTGGGATCAACACCCAAATAAGCCACTTCACCCATGTACTTGTCTCAGGATCTGCCTTGCAGGGAAGCCCAATGAAGTCACTCCCACAAGAATTGCAGTTCTTGGAAGCCACTGTTCTCTCAGCCAGTGGAATGGCTGTGTTGAGGTTGTGGGCCTCCCTGCCAGTGGTGGTCACATTAACAATGACCAAGATTCAGCAACATGGCAGGCCCTTTGCTGTGTGGACAGCCCCCTTTCATCATCCCAGTGATATGAAGTGGAAATTATTCTGATCCCCATTCTACACTTGAGAAAACATGGCGCAACTGGGGTCATGGAATCCGAGTCTCAGAGATCCCCAGGTAGGCAGCGCCCCAGCTCCAGATGGCCCCGCTCCGGCTGCACAGGCCCTTGCTTGTAGAGTCTGGTGATTGCAGGCCACATGCTGTGGGGTTCTTGTCAGCAGAGTTAAGAGACCAGTTACAAATCTAAACTGGACAAACCCAGACCAAGAGGTCATGATGCAAGAGTCAAGCACTTTGGGAACTGAGCGGTAATGATGGAGAAGGCATTTCCTCTCGGAAGGAAGGAGTCCCTTCAGCTGGGATCCAGGGAATCATCCCTCTCTGCTGTGTCTGTAGCCTTGGCCATAGGCTGGGTGCGGCACGCAAATTGGTGGGGGGTGGCGGGGGGGCTCGGGTGACCAGCCTGACTGTGGGAAACAGGTGTGACTCCTCCAGGGAAGAGCTGGAGCTGGAGAATGGAGCCCACATTTGAGGTGCGAAGCTCCCCCAAAGCTCTTGTGGGCAAGGTCTCCTGATCACCTGTCCTCCCAACGAGAGTATCCTTCAAACAGAAATCGTCGTGTGTGCACGCAAATGCAGCTTTGAGATGAATCATCAGCTCTTCCCTTCCAGCCCTGACCCCACCCCGAAAACCTCTCTCCCCATCGATGATTCGTAATTCCCTTTGGAGAAGGTGAGCAAGGGGAAAGGGGGCACCGGAAAACTGGTCTGACCCTGTTTAGAAATTTCTAAGAAGGCCCAGGTAGCAAGACCTCTGGGGCTGGGGCCAACCTGGGGGTGGCTCTTGGGGGTGGCCCCATGGTGACAGGTATCACACACACCTGGTCACGACTCCTCTTGGTGGCCGCCTCCATACTGGGATCGCACGTGGCACGTCTCTACGGACAGCCCTGTGGGAGTCTAAGAGGACAACCGCTGCCAGACACCAGTTCCTTGTCCTGAACCACAGGGTGTCCTTCCAAAGTCTCATGGATGAGGGGTGTGAGCAGGGTGGCAAGCAAGCAGGCAATTCAGAAGGACAAAGGAAAACAATTTTATTAGCAGAGAGCGCCAAGACAGAATTATTTGTTCTTTTACACGGACCAAAGCTCCGAGTATTCTTTGAGTAATATTTAATCAAAGGAGTGTTTTAAAGGTGGGTAGAGAAGCAAACATCTGAACCCAGGATTGACTAAAATTCTTTCCAGGTAAACATCCTGGACATGAAAACCATTGATTCTCAGGGGGTCCTGTCTCTACGGTCTTCAGAGAAGGGAAGAATAGTGAGCCTGAGGGCCTTTGGCCCAGCAAGGTCAGCAGGCGGTGATCGGGGCTTAAGGTTTCTGGTGCTCCAGAAAGCCCAGAGCTCAGAGACACCCCGACGGGTGCCTGAGTTTCCTGCGTGCGGGTTCCTCTAGAAGCTGAGTGTTCTGGTCCTCTTTTGTGAGGCTAATACTTGCGGGGCACGGGGGGCGGGGGGCACTGGGACTGTTAGCAGCCATTGACTCCTCTGGGGACTAGGGCTTTGTGAAAAGGTTTTGAAAGAGAGAAGGGAGGGATGGTATGGGTTGAACTGTGTCACCCCCAAATTCACATGTCAAAGGCATAGCCCTCAGTACCTCAGAGCGTGACCTTACCTGGAAACAGGGTTGGTGCAGATGTAATTCGTTATGATGAGGTCACACTGGAGGAGGCTGGGCCCTAATCCAGTAGGACTGGCGTCCTTGTAAAAGAGAAATTTGGAAACAGACATGCACACACAGCACCACGTGAGGACGGAGGCAGGGACCGGGGCGCTGCTTCCACAAGCCCGAGCTGCCCAAGGCTGGCAGACGGGCCTGCCACACGGTCCCAGGGGAAAGAGCCCTGCCACACCTGGGGCTTGCTCTGCGCTCCCCCAGAACGGGGAGACTATAAACTTCTGTGGTTCGAGTCACCCAGCCTGTGCTGTTCTCCCCCAGCAGCGTGAAGGGGCTGATACAAGGGTGGGGGCTGCAGTGGGGACGCATGGGAGGACACAGGCCACACGGAGGGAGGGAGGAAGCTGCCCAGGGTCTGGTGACCAATGAGAAGGAGCCATCCCGAGGGCCGGTCACCAGGCAGCTGCCTCCAGCCGGCCCTGCCCCCGCCTCTCCAAGGGAGTGGCGACCTTCACCTCTCTGCTCACCTGCTCGAGATAGAAAAGCTCCTGCGGTCTCCCTCCGGCAATCTGCTCCCACCCTGAAGGAGGAAGAGAAGATGATTCATATTGTTATCTGAGGCCGGATGGAGACGAACACTCCAGCTGATAAGTAGCCACTGGAAAGAAACAGGAACTCCCATCATGCCTCGCCCACTTTGGGCAAAACTCCGTATTCGATCTGCCTCCTACCTGCCTTCTTTTAGGATTTGCTGATGGATCTCGGTTTCCTGCCATGTGGAAAAACCCTTATGATAATTCATTATTCTTCCAAAGAGTCTCCCTGAAAGAGGCTTCGTGATCTAGAGTTCCAGTTTCACGCTGGAGTAAGGAGGAACATCCCAGAAGGCTGAACATGACCGTCTGCAGGACAAATACCTATGAGGAGCAGAAATGGTTTCAGCCTGAGAACACAGCATATCAGAGCCCCCTTTACAGACACCAGGACTGCCCTGGGAGTTTCCCTCTGCTGGGCAGAGGGATGGGCCTCCTGGGCCAGGCTGCTGAACATTCCGCTGCCATTTCTCAGGCCTGGTGACATTGGCCTCCACCACTTCTCCCTCCCCGGCCCGTGGCTTGACCTTGTGCCAAGTGTCGTGAACCAGTGGCACCTTGTGCACCCTGTCCATCTCTGCTACAGTGGAGAACTGTACCATCAATGTACCATCTAAACGTGTCCGTCTCCCCAGCCGCCTCCCCAACACACACACACACACACACACACACACACACACACACACACAAGCGCCCCCTCTTTCCTTCCTTACTCAGCGAATAGCACAACCATCCTCCTGGTCACCCAGCCTCAAAACCTTAGCACCATCTGTAATCTTGCCTCACCTGAATTGTCTACCCCCCATGTCTTCACGTCTTTTCCTTCCATTTGGCTTTTCCAGAGTTCAATTCTTCACCGTGTCTCCCTTAGACAATGCAGCGGCCTCCAGATTTCACTGTTGCCTGCCTCCAGCCTCCCCCACCCTGACCCATCTGCCCTGAGCCCCAGAGTCACCCTCAGAAAATATGGCTGCCCAGCCCAGATCCCTTCAATGGCTCCGCACTGTTGTATTTGAGATTCCTGCAATCTCGGGGGGATGTGGGGAGAATTTGGCATGGCCTATGTGGTGAGCAGAGAGTTTTCCCCCTACTTGCTCCTTGTCGGAGGCTGGCAGGGGAACAGTTAGCAAAAGACAAAGAAAGAAACTGCTAGGCCATTAGCGCCATTATGCCCAGGAATTATGCTTTAAGGAAAGCACACATGGTCTTTCTCCTGTTCCACTCTGGGACACCTGAAGGAACAGGGCAGAAGGAGAAGCAAAGTGGGCCCAGGCAGGCCAAGGCAGGAGTGAGGAGAGAGCTAGGGGCACCCACGTGCCCCCTCCGTTTTTAGGTCAGTATGGAGGCAAAATCAGGACCAAGCCTGTCATGAGAGCGCAGTGAAAGGGGCACCGTATCCCAGGTCTGTTCCCGTCCAGGGGTGATGATGGGCAGTGGTATCGGTTGGGGCTAATGATTCCCTTCTTCACCTCCCGCTTGCGGTGGAACCAGGGCAGAGCTGAATCTTGGGAAAGAGAGATGGATAGTCAAGAGGAGGGGAGGTGGCTTGAGGATGGGGACCTGGGGCCAACTGACAACTCTGAGCAGGGACCAGCTCTTAGCACCCCCTACACTCCCCTGACCCATTGCTGTGTTCACACTTCCCTCTGTCTATAAGTCTCTTCCTCATCTCTAAGTGCTAAAAGTCCAGCCATCACTGAAGATTAGCTCAAGTGTTGCCTCCTCCAGGAAGTGTTCCTTGATTTTCTAGGTCAGGATTAACTTCCCTTTCTCTTCACTCCCTTAACACTACGTTCACCTATCAAACCGCTTACCATGTTCATGTATTTTTGTACTATAGTGTGCAGACCCCCAGGAGCTGGCACGGTGCTTGACCACAGGTACTAAATAGATGCTTATGGAACTGAATGAAGGAAAGAACGAACAAGTGGAGATGGTAAAAGCTGCCTTTATCTGGACTCCTCTGCAGTAAGCAGCGTGTTCTCATATCTCATTGCTGCTCAACAAACCGCTAACTTGTTCATTTCATGGAGCTTGTGATGATAATCATCTTATCTCGTGTCATGATTTTTTACACACCTCCTTTGGGGGAGAATAAAGGGAAATGCCCAGAGCTTACTACTAATGCATTTTCTGAATATTCCAGGCAGCGTCAATCATTTGGGGCTCTAACCTGCACTGGGGTGCTTGGGGAGGCCCAGCTGGTGGGGCTGCTTTCTTGGGGGATATGACACCTGGTCACATGAGTATTTTGGATTCTGTGGAGTACCTTTTGGTTATTTTTAAACTATGCACGTACTTGACCTAGTCTTCCCAACATTGGAGGTGTAGGCAACACTGACCGTGGCGGAATGGCTTTCTAGACGAGGAGAGGCACTTTTTTTTTTTTTTTAGTATTTTATTTATTTATTAGAGAGAGAGCACAAGCGGGGGTTGGGGGGAGGGGGCAGAGGGAGAAGCAGACTCTCCACTGAGCAGGGAGCCCGATGCAGGGCTCAATCCTAGGACTCTGAGATCATGACTTGAGCTGAAGGCAGACGCTTCACTGACTGAGAGCCCCAGGCGTCCCAAGGAAAGGCACTTCTAAGGAGATAAAGGGCTCTCCCTGGGCCAGAGACGCCATTGGCTAAAGATCTGGCCATGCCCAGAGCCCAGGACGCTTCTGGTCCCACCTGGGGCAGAGCAAGTTCCCATCACACTTCCCGGTCCTCGGTGACGGGATTCCTGGGGTTGCCTCCTTCTCTCCCGTGGAACAGAGACTTGTTCTTGCCCCTGAGATCTTGAGGCAAGAAGCCAGGATTAGTCTGGCTCCAGGCCAAGGCAATCTTGCTGTCCCCTCTGCGCACCAGTAAAGCCTGGACACAGCCTGCGCCACCTGGGGCTTTGTCTAGAAACTTGCACCAGCCCTCCCCCCCCACCCCCCCCATGGCCCATTACCCTCCTCTCAGGCTCAAAGTTTGACTTTCTTTTCAAACTCACGGCTTTTGCAAACCATTGGAGAGGAGAAATCAGTCTGGAATTTTAAGCCTCTCAGCATAGTTGGCTCTGCCTGCAACCGGGGGAGGAGAAAAGCAGGGATAGACTCACCCTCCAGTGTCCCCGCTCCCGGGGTGGGGGCCGGGGGGGGGGCGGGTGTTTCAGATCAAGGCCCAGGGCTGCTGCCTGCTGTCACTTCCTTGCAGGCCAGGCGCTACTGCTCTCCCAGCTCCTCCCGCCGCGCCACTGCGAGGTGGGCTCACACTCAGGACAGCCTCCCCCTGTTGACAACCCACCGCGTGCCCGGCCTTGTGCAAAGTGCTTGGAATGCGTGCCATCTCCCGTCACGCTCACGGTCAGCCTTGTGCATCCTCCTCATGGAGGAGACGAAGGCTCAGAGTGTTCAAGGGACTTGCCCGAAGCATGTGTATACCCGCTCTGTCTGACTCCAGGCCTGAATTCTTCATGGGACCAGGTTCTAGGGTCTGGATTCATGGGCCCCATTGGAGGAATGTGACCCAGGGAGTTTGCTTTCTGGATCCTCTTTTCTTCCTACAGACTCGTTGTAAGATCAGACACTTCTGATGTTCCTTTTTGTTCCTGCCTCGGATATAGGATCTGATGTTAGCCTCTACCAGCTCTCGCAAGCCCAGCAGCCTCTTTTTCTAACGTCCCAGGTCATGGCCTCAAAACATAAAGGGATGGAATGACCCAGCCTGAGAGGCTGGCAAATAGGGTGAGACAGAGGTTGGCAGCGGGACCCTGCCACTGGTCTGCCCAGGTCCAAGCGCTGGTCCCACTTGCCATACGAGTTAGCCACTCGGTGCCTCAGTCTCTTCATCTGAGACATGGGGGTGCTCTGGGCTGAGTAGTATCTGCCCAAATACAAATGTTGGAGTCCTAACCCCTCAGTGCCTCAGAATGTGACCATATTCAGAGATTGGGTCTTTAAAGAGGTAATTAAGGTAAAAGGAGGCCCTTAGGGTGGGTCCTGATCCAGTCTGACTGGTGTCCTTACAAGGAGGGGACATTGGGACACACAGAGACACACCAGGGGTGTGTGGGCACGGAGGAAAGGCCATGTAAGGACACATGGAGAAAGCGGCCGTCTGCACGCCCAGGGGATTGACCTCTGGAGAAGCCAACCCTACCAACACCTCGATCTGGGACTAGCAGCTCTGGAACAGTGAGAAAACAAATGTCCATGGAAGCCCCCCGTCTGTGCCACTTTATGACAGCCGCCCCAGCAGACTAAGGCACGGGTGTCCATCGCCGTAACTCTTCTGGACCCATTCTGGTTCTGTTCGTTCTGGAATCAGACTGCCTGGGATCAAATCCCTGCTCAGGCCCTTCCCACCTGTGTGCTTCCGGGTGAGTCAGCTCCCTAAGCCTGTTCAGCCTCTGGGCTGAGGATACTCAGAGCCCTCGTCTTGCAGGGCTGCTACGAAGTCCGGAGAGTCTNCAGCAGGGAAGACACAGAGTGAGCAGGTGTGCAAGCAGGGTTTGGACACGGCCACTGTAACCAGGAGCACTCGACGGCAAGTCTGTACTCTCTTTCAGAAAAACTGTCTCCTTAGCCCATCGAAAGTGACCAGTTGTGAACTGCAGAAAGTACCAGAGCTCTCTGGGTGTTAACTCCCAGGCAGGACTTGACTTTTCTCTGGTCCCCGCCCCTAGCCAGTGTGGGGTTGGGGGGTGGGGAATGTCTGTGCGCCACTGGGCCTGCCCTTCTCAGCTCTCTGCCTCCTCTCCCCAGGCTCAGTCTCCTCCCACCTTCCAGCTCCTGCACAACCCAGGGCTTCCAGAGAAAATAACTGAAAACCCCAGGATAACTAGTGATTTACCTCATGGGAGGCAAACCCTGAAAACGGGACCAAAAATAGCGCTGGCCATTGCTCCTTCGTCCAGCGGAAGCGGCCGTTTCTCTCGTGGCTTGTGAGGTATGTGAGGCTTGGGAAGTCGTGTTGACGCTGTAAGACCATGCCCGAGGGGCTCTCCGGGGGTGCCTGACCCCGCACGGTGGGCACCGGCCGATCCTGCTCCCTGTGCAGGTGCGGGCCCGGGGAGGTCCACCTCCTCCGAAACCGGCTGGGCTCCTTTAGCAGGGGGGCTCCTGGCTCCCCCATCTCGACCCCCAGAAGCCAGACAGAGCCCTTGGTCAGGGCTCCACCCCAGTCTGCTGAGCAACCCAGAAACCAGGTGATTGGCAAACCCCAGCCCTTTCCTCTCTCTCCCCCGGGCAGGTTTCCCCAAGGGGGGTGACCGTCGGGACGCGGAGACGGAGGTCTGCTGGCTGGACTGGCTCGCGGCTCCCCGGGGTTTGGCCTTGGGCACATCCTGGCACGTCGCTGCACTGCCTTGGCTGCGTTATGAGCGCCTCACTTCGGCATGTACCTGTCGACTTTAGCTGTACCTTAGAAAGATTTCTAACAGACAGCCACGCTCTGTTTCCCAGAGGCCAAAGCTCACTGCGGGAGACAGCCTTTCTCATCGCTCCTGATGGGGCACACTGCTCCTCGCTCTCTCCTGCCTCCAAAATCAAAGATGTAGCCGAGAGAGAGAGAGAGAGAGAGAGAGAGAGAGAGAAACAGAGACGAGAGAGACAGAGAGACAGAGACAGAGAGACAGAGAGAGACAGAGAGAGAGAACAAGGGAGCAGCAATCCTGTATGCTGGGTGGTGGTGTCTGCTTCTGGACGACGGTCACAGAGCTTCTGCAGGGCCCGCATCCTCGCCAGGCTGGTCCCTGGGGGACCCCCGCCGCCCAAGGTCTTTCCACTTTTACTCCATTGACTTATTGCAGTAGAGACATTTCAGCTCCTGAGGGAAAGGCGGGGACTTCTAGAGGCAACTCAACCCATATACTGGATGATTAGAAGAAAAAAGAAGAAATCAGGAGAAAGAGGAGAAGGGGATGTTCACCACTTCTTTCCTTTTCTCCTTTTGGCAGGACAAGTGCTGAGAACGAACGCCAGGATTCAAGCGTCTGCTAAAAGTGAGGCCGTTTCGTACAAATTCCCTATTTCCTTTCCCCTTCCTTTCCTTTTGGTTCATCATGGGAATGTCTGAATTTTCCCTGAATGAGTCATGGCGCAGGCCTTCCCTTGGCAGTCGATGAGAGCTGCTTCTGAAAACGTTCTGGTATTTCCCTGAGAGCACTTCCCAGAGCTTCAGAAAATTGCGCACAGCCCAAGTGACTCAGGTTCTTCTGCTGAAACTGCTCCGTCTTAATTTACCCATTTCACAGCTCCAACAAGACACACAGTGAGAGGCGGCAGGCCCACTGCAAGTCGTCTGGCCCGCACGTCCTGGGATCTGGGGCCGTGCAAGGGGAGCCCAGGGGGAAAGGCAGAAGAGACGCCGGGTAGACAAGCCCTCCCGTAAAAATCGTTATTACAGCTGCTAAAGCCCTAGAAAAGCCCTCCTGGAAGGGAAGCGGCAGAACAGAGGCTCACTGCCTGCTTGGGTGTCAGGGCAGGGGATGGACCACCAAATCCGGAGCCGGGAGACCCTGCTTGGCCGCCCACCACCACCTCCAGTCCACTGTGCCAGAGTGATGGGGGCAAGTCACTGCCCTCTCCGGACCCTTGCTCTGATACGGCGCCCTGGCAGGGAGGGCCCAGGAGTTTCACGCGGGAGTCACCGGGTTAGTAATGTGGTGCAGTATCCCCCCACCCTCTACAGTCTATTTATTTGATTGCAAATACTTAGAGGGCATTTACTCTGTGCTGGGCCCTGTTCTAAACCTTTACATACCCTAATTCACTTAATCCTTACTCGAAAGAGAGATGCTACTATTACCATTCCCATTTACAGAGGAGGATGTGAGGTATGGAGAGATTAAGGTTAAAAACATGAACAGATGAAGAGATTAAACCAGGAGAGATTATCTTCTCTAACTCAGTGAGATGGCAAGGGGCAGAGCTGGGCTGGGAATGCAGTCAGCCTCTGCCCAGGGCGGTGCCTGCACCCTGCCGTCCTGATAACGCTACCCTCCAGGCTCCTGACTCTTTGGAGGCTACCACTGCCAATAGATTTATGTATCTTTTTAAAAAAACACTGTAGGGCATTTATACATTTATATACACACATGCACATATAGCATATATTATATATATAAAACATAGATATATATTCTTTCTTTTTTGAATAGTAACATTTATGTATTCTCCTTTTTTGCACCAAATGCAAGAATGTGATCTTTCCATATCAATTTATTCTTTTAAACAACCGCGGAGTATATTTCACTGTATCAGCCGTAATTTATAACCTACCGCCTACTGATTCCCATTTAGGCTGCTTCCATTATTTTACAATCATGACAATGCTGCAGTGAACGCTCTTATAGTCATTTTGTGCAAGCGAGGCTGTGGCGAGCAGACTGGCCCCCCCCTCAAGATGTTCATGCTCTAATCCTTTGAACTTGTGAAAATGCTACGTCCTCTGGTGAAAGGGACTTTGCAGATGTGATTACAATCATGGACCTTAAAAAAGAAAGGTTATCCTAGCTTCTCTGGGTGTATAGTTTAACCACATGAACCCAGCTAAAGGCAGGAGAGATGTGGGGATGCCAGAAAGATCTGAATCTTGAGAAGGACTCAGTCCACCATTGGTGGCTTTAAAGGTAGAGGGGACCATGAGCCAGTGTATGCAGGCAGCTTCTAGAAGCCAAGAATGAGCCCTGACCAAAAGCCAGCAAAGAAAGGGGGACCTCAGTGCTACAGTCAGTTGGAACTGAAATCAGCCAACAATCAGACTGAGCCTGGAACAAAATTCTTCCCCAGGACTCGATGTAAGAGTCAGGCCACCACTTGGTTTCAGCCTTGAAAGCGAGAAACCAGCAGAGCCTTCTAACTCTCCAAGATACAGAAGCACCAGATAGTAAACCTGTGTTATTTTAAACACTAAATTTGTGGTAACCTATTACAGAAGCAATAGAAAAACACACTGTGGAGTTAGTAGGAGAGCTGGGTGAAGAGTATATGCGTTCGGCATTTTGATAGGTGCTGCCAAACTGCTCTCCTTGGAAATATAACCAAGTTACAATCACCAGTTATAGAGGAGGGGCTGTTTCCCCACATCTTCACTCACTCAGTATGTCATCAAACTTTCAGAACTTCACCAGTTCGATAAAGAAGGTTCCCTGAGCTTGCACTTAGACAGCAAGACCTCTGTTTCAATGTAGATTCGACATCCGCTTGGAGTTGTTTTGGGTGCAAAGAGATCCTGATAGAGAATGCCAGGGCTCTCTTGGGGAGCGCCGCTGCCAAGCAGGCTTAGAGAGACAGCTCACCTCCCCCTCCTGTGCAATGAGAGGCAGGTAGGGAAGGTCCTGGGATCAGCCCCAGCTTGGGGAGGGGCGCTTGGGACTATGGAGCATCAAGCCAAGGAAGACTAAAGTCAGTGACCCAGGTGTGGTTGGCTACAAAGGAGGAGTCCAAGTGTTGTCTCCTTGGGAGGAAGGGGAGGACAAAGACAGTCTGAAGCAGCTGCAAAAGATGGGGCGCAGGGCGCGTGTCTGTGAAGCACATAGGACAGTGGTATGCAGAGTATGCAGCTTTTGGAAGAGCCCTAAGGCCCTGCTGGGTTTAGACTCAGCAGTGAAAGGATTGTGAGCTCTGCATGAGAACTGGGAGGGAGGGGAGTCTGGCTGACTTAGAAACAGAAGTTCAGCTCTAGACACTCTGGGGTCCTTTCAAGGTGGGAACCAGAAACCTCTGTCCCTCCTGGTCTGGCCAAGCCCGGAGCAAGAAGCAGTTGGAAAGGCTGGGAGAGTGAGGAGCCATATGAGGGTCCCGGAGGGAGGGAAAGAAGCCTACACAACAAGAGACAGCAGTGGCAGCAGCGGGGGAACCCTGCCAAGCAGCTTCAACACATGCAGCGCCCCCTACTGGCCTATGTGAGTGAGCCCGTGAGAAAGTCAGAGGAAGGTCTCAAACCAGTGTTTCCAGAGAAACACCACCACACAGGAGGAAGGGTCTGGATTGTGGAGGCAGAAAGAACTGAGTTCACATCCTGGCTCAGTCACTCAACAGCTATGAGATCTGCCTGAAGATGCCCACAGTCCCGAGGCTTTACTCTCTGTACCAGAAAATGGAAGTCATAAAACCTTTGGGCTATTGTAAGGATGAGAAATAAACATGCAGATAAACACAGTAAACGGACACATACATGCATGTGTACTTGTGCGTACGTACTTATATGCATGTGTGCACAGACACGTGCATATATTTACATACATGCGTATGTGAATATACACATATGAGGCCTGTGTATACACACATGGTGCGTATGCACGTGCATCTACATGAGCACATGCACACATGTGTGTACACGTGTATGCACATACATATATGTACGTGTGTGTACACATACACGTGCGACAGAGAAAGTACTACATGGTAAGAACTCAGTAAATGCTAGTCACTATATACTCAGAATTCATTAAAATATATCTGAGGGGCGCCCGGCTGGCTCAGTCGGTGGAGGACGGGATTCTTGAGCTCAGGGTTGTGAGTTCGAGCCCCATGTTGGGTGTAGAGATGACTTAATAAAATCTTTAAAGAACTAATACAATTATCTGAGAAATTACCTAGTGTATTTACGGATGGAAAACCAAGGCTCAGGAAAGTCTGATGATAAGCTCAGGGTCAGGCCACAAAAGACATGAACCCTGATCCCCCTCAAGCCCAACGTGGTGCATTTTCACCCTGCCCAGCCCTTGTCCAGACGCCTGGAACAATGACAAGCCCCCCCTGAAGAGGCCAGGCATCCTTCCCAGGGAGAGCACTGCTCCACGGCGACCCATCAGTTCCATATCAGAGCCCGTGCCGGGCGGGGGGGGGGGTTATGATGCTTCCCCCGCAGCCCCGTGTTCTCCGGTGGAGTTAACACTGGGGCAATGAAATACAGAACTCACAGGGAAATGTCGCCATGGCAAAGGCTGCAGAACCAAGTCATTTTCTTTCTTGGGAAGAAAGAGAAAAGATTACTATAATTGACCTCTCCTTGGGGCAGAGTGAACTCTAGAGAAAATGAAACTCTGAAATGAGTCATTTCTAGATTATTCATCTAAGTGTCTCCCAAATGTCAGTTCACACACTACTGTCCCAGAGTCACCTGGGTGCCTGTTGGAACTACAACTTCTAGGGCCCCCCTTTGACCTGCTAAACTGGGTCTCGAGGAATGAGGTTTGGGATGCTGATTTGTAACAAGCCCATCTGGGTGATTGGGATCTGTAGCTGGGGTGGGACGAGGCTGTCCAGCATCCTCGACAGAAGGCAGTCCTGCAGGCTGCTTGCCTAAGTGGCGGGAGCCCCCTACCCCAGAGCCAGCCTGCTCTGGGGGCTTACAGCCCCACCAGAAACTCCTTCCTTGGAGCCACACTCCTCCCTCTAAGTGCCACCGGTTCAGCAAGCTTTCCAGAAAAGTCAAACTCGATGCTTTCATCAACATGACAGCCTTCAAGCATTCAGGGTCAAGGAAGCAAGTCTAGTCTTTGCTGTTTTCCAAACTCCTCCTGGGGTACGAGGGCCTCTTTCTGCCTCTCAGCTGTCTTCACGGCGATGCCCAGGTACCTAGGCCTCCTTCCGCATCTCTGTGCTCTTTCCATTCAGGGATCTGTTTCCGTCTATGTTGGAGCTAACTGCGGGCTCTGCTCTCACCATGCTCATGCGCTCGGGAGCTCCAGCAGCTCAATGTGTCACTCTGGTTCCACGTGTGTTAACAGGAGGGCTTGAGCCAGTGGTGGCTGTGGTGTGGGGATGCCGGCGATCTGCGGGTGGGGGACACGGGGCAGGGAGGGTCTCCGCAGCTCTGTTATGTCATCTATATTTGCAGTAAACCCTAAATCTGAGATGATGGCATGAGACGTCTATATGTCACCGTCTTGTCATTTAAATATTCCGCTTGTCTTGTTTCCCACCCTGTTCTGGCCACTTTGCGCTATTGCAAAATTGCGTTTCTTCTCATTTCCTTTTTTACTCATTTTATCTGTAAGACCAGATGTGGCTCTTGCTCTTAGTTACCAATGTCCCTCTCCACCCCGCAGTTATGTGGTCAGAACGTTCCGTGGAGGTGTGGGTTATGGATCAAGTTCTCCAGAAGCTTCTGTGCTCTCAGACAGCAGACCTATAATTCAGGTGGCAGGTGGAGTGTGGCTGTAGGGAACAGCCTATGGAGCTGAGGAAACCCTTCCAGTGACAGCTGAGGGATCAAAGACCAATAAATCCACTGGACAGAAGACAAATCGGAAACTCAGAAAAGTGGCATTTCTTCGACTGCAGAGTTAGTTAATAATTGAGTCAGAACCAGAACTTGTAAAAGTTATATGACACATTTTATAATGTTATTGTATTTTTCATTAGGTAACACATCCCAGTGGCTCAAAAATCGAAATGATATAACACGGTATACATGGAGATGAATCCTGCCCACCTCCTTCCTCTCCTACCTGCTCCGTCTTTCCTTTCTTCTGTCTCCTTCTAGTATTTCTTCCTGTAGATATAAGGGCATGGTATGATTGTCTACTCTTTTTTTTTTTTTTTTGCCCCAGAGGTAGCATATGAAATATGCTGCTCTATTTTGTTTTCTCACTTAGGAAATCCTGGACGGCTTATAATCATCATAATTTTTTATAGCAGCATTGCACACAGTCCTTTCTGTGGATGCACCATACTGTCTTTTAGCAGTTTGACTGAGACAGAAGTCAGATACGATAGCATTTATGTACTTAGGGTATATAATTCAGTTTTTAGTATATTCAGAGGTGTACAACCTGGACACACAACCATAGCTTTTCAACCAGTCACCTAGGAAGAAACAACTTGGATTATTTCTAATTTGTTATTATTTAAAAAAAAAAAGCAGGGAACATTCTAGTTTATGGCTCTTTGTG
Organism: Ursus maritimus; assembly: GCF_017311325.1. Taxonomy (NCBI): domain Eukaryota; kingdom Metazoa; phylum Chordata; class Mammalia; order Carnivora; family Ursidae; genus Ursus; species Ursus maritimus. The sequence continues at coordinate 66,743,881 of NW_024426885.1, read as the reverse complement.
CAATTTGTGGGCACTTCTCTAGGAAATGGCTCGGAGCAGAAGCGCGGCAGGACTGAAGGTGTGCACATCTGAAATTCTGGTGTCTACTTGTTCTCCGGGTTGATCATACTACCTTTACCCACCATGAGGGAGAGGGCCTTCCTCCCTGATGCCCTCCGTCCCTCCCACAGGCCAGTGTGGGACATTATTATTCTTTAAAATGTTCACTTATGTGAAGAGTAAAACATGTCATCTCATTGTAGCTTCAATCAGTCATCAGTTATACCTTTATTCTAAAAATATGTTTTCTGTTGTGGTAGCCAGCCTCCAAGATGGCTCCAAATGATCTTAGCCTGCCTTGTCTGTTCCCCTCCCACCGTGAACCAGGGCTGGCCCGTATTCCTCATAGAATGTGGCAGGGGCAGGGGGCGTGACTTCCCTGGCCAGGTCATAAAATGCCCCTTCACGCGGCCTCGTGGATTGCATTCTCCAGGGGAAGCCAGCTACAGTACGGTAAAGGCACACTCTCAAGAGGCCTGCATGCAGAAAACCCACCAGTCAGCCCCAGTTTGCCAGCCGTGTGAGTGAGCCACCTTCCAAGCAATTCTCTAGCCCCAGTCAAACGTCCAGATGACTGTGACCCCAGCTGGCAACCTCAGAAAAGCCTTGAGCCAGAACCATCCAACTGAGCCACTCCGGAATCCCTGCCTCCAGAAGCAGGAGAGAAAATAAATGGTATTTGTTGTCCTATGCCCCTGGAGAGATTTATTACGCAGTGATAGATAACCACTGTGGTCAATAAATGTGCAGAGCATAACTGCTAACCCTTAGCGTGTTTTAAAAGATGGCTTAATACAGAGCGAGTTATAAATTCACATACCTTAATATAAATCAGTACGTTCCATCTCAGCTTTAATTGTTATTGATGATTGCTTGCTCCCGTGTTCTGCTTTAAAGAGAAATATTAGGGGTGCCTGGGTGGCTCAGTCAGTTAAGCATCTGACTCTTGATTTCAGCTCAGCTCATGATCTCAGGGGGGTGAGATCTAGCCAAGCATCGGGCTCCGTGCAGTGCATGGAGCCTGCTTAAGGTTCTCTCTCTCCCTCTCCCTCTCCCCCTTCCCACCTCTCTAAAAAAAAGTTAAAGAGGAAGTAGTAGCGTGTATATTTACACTCCTTAAGTGACACAGGGTGCCACATCTCATTGCTGGCTCCTGAACGAGCCATCCCAGCCCCACCCAACTTGGCAAGGCTTCCCAGGGGTTTTGGGTCAAAACTATTAACTCCTATCAAAAACTTTTTTTTTTTCCCCTGAGGACGCCTACCATCTGTTCCATGGTACCTGCGTTTCTAGAACAAGCATTTCTGGACTTGCATTTTGGCAGTGGTCCAAATTGCTTGATTGTTTCATTTTCAAATGGGACAATGATTTCGTTTTGTTTCGTTTCTACCTGACCCACTTCTCCAGCCTAAGACCTGCCCTTTCTGGACTCCTTTTCACAGAGCCATCATCCGTATTTTGCACGTACACAGATAGCTTAACAACAAATTGATAACAACCAGAAAATCACGAGTTGGCACTGGCAGGCACTTTTGTTAGAAAAACTATTAATTTACAGCCACATTCTACTCTTAAAAAAGCAGCTCATTTCTAGAAGAGCCTGCTGAAGAGAGGGAACATTCGCAGAGGGTTTCCTCATGAACCTGAGGCAGCCTGCTTGTCAATAAATACACTCTCTTCATTTGGATACGACCTTGACGTAGAGGCTACTTTGCACAGAACATTAAAGATTGATTGCACATCAACAGCCCTGCTAGGGTTCCAGGAGTTCCAAGCCTGACTTTTCCAGAGACTATTCAGAGTGGCCAGATCCATCTATTTTAAAGACCTAAGAACTCACTTTAAAAGACAAGTTTTAAAATAGGGACATACAGATACTTTCCTCGTGGCTATAATACCTCTTCCGTGCAGAGGCAACTTCTGTCGGAGGTGTCAAGGCTGCACTGACCAGTATGGTGGCCACTGGCCACATGTGGCTACTTCAATCTAAATTCAAAGTAATTCGTATTAAACTAAGTTACAAATTCCGTCCCTCAGTCACACTGGCTACATTTCAAGCACTCAGTAGCCACATGTGGCTGGTGGATGCTGGCCTCAAGACTGCAGATTATATAGCACTGTTCCAGAGTTCGGAAAGTTCTATTGGTCAACTCTGGTTTCGAGTTTTGCCCCATCCCTTTTGTGGGAAAATAAATAGAACAAAGCATGCTCCGACCCCAAAGGGACAAGACTGTTCGAGTCGGAATTTTCTCCACTCAGATTTAGCTATTATTTCCTGAGTAGGGAGGCCCAATGGTTAAAAATAATCAAATTTTGATATTTGAGTACATGCAAAGCCAAGATGGAATTCTCTCTCGTCCCTGTTAAAAACAAATAACAGAAAAGAACACTAAGAAAACATGGGGTTCACTTACTGGGTGTTTGTGATATTTTGACAAATGGAGGAGAGATCATGCTTTCCTACTTTATAGAAGCAATGATTGCAAGAGCTAGTTAATGTTTGCAAATCCTTCTAAGGATGGAAAGCACAGTTACGTAAGTGCCAAGTGCTATTTCATTATTTATTAACATCCTTATTAGTAACAGGAAAGCGAATGCCTTGTTATAAAGGATTTTCTTCAGATATGTGAGCTTCCAAAATATATTTTGAACATCCAACTCTCCTAAAATTTTAAAGGGGAAATAAAACAAACTCAAAAAAAAAAAAAAAAGGATGCATGGAAAATCTGCCAGCAAAGTAGACAGCATCCATTTATAAAGTACAAACAGTGTTATGTTTCCTAAGTTATAGTCAAGAATATTCTGCAGGGAATACCAGTCACCTTAGGAACTTTTGTTGGCTTTCCTTGCTCAACAGAAACAAATCTATAAGGGTGGCAGTGTCCCTAGCTCACACCAGTTATGAGCAAACAGCAACAATAAAAGTAATAGTGAACATTTATCGAAAACTTACGTCAGGCTCTGGCTAGAAGCGTCCCATGCATTGTCTCATTTAATCCTCTCAAGATCCAGAAGTCAGGAAGTATGAGTTAAGTAGCTCCCTTCTACAGATATGCCAACCAAGCCAAAAGAGGGTTTCCTGAAAGTAGTAGGTGGTGAGGGACTGCAAGGTCTTGACAGGTGGAGTTCTGCCTCCTGTGGTGGGATTTGACTCTGGTAGTATCTGGAGGAAGCCCTGAGTGGAAGAGGGTTCACATTTGCTGCAGTCCAAGACGGGAAACCGTCCATCTGAGGCCCCCAAACTCAATGCCAGTTACAAATGAAAACATATATCATAGTGTCCTGAGGCCTCAGGGGTTTCCATTTGCTAAAAAGAGGACATTTGGAAAACTAGAATCCCTACCGAGGGTCCTAATGTCTTCAGGAAGAGTTGCTCAAAGTTTATAGGAAATGGAAGACAGTACAGAGAAAGTCAGAAGGTGAAGTGACTCTTAATTAATTACTCTCCCCCCAGGTGATCACAGGTGAAACATTCATGAACCCCTTTTCTGTGATAGAATACTTTTTTTTTTTTTAAAGATTTTATTTATTTATGTGACAGAGAGACAGCCAGTGAGAGAGGGAACACAGCAGGGGAGTGAGAGAGGAAGAAGCAGGCTCCCAGCGGAGGAGCCCGATGTGGGACTTGATCCCGGAATGCCAGGATCACGCCCTGAGCCGAAGGCAGACGCTTTAACGACTGCGCTACCCAGGCGCCCCTCTGTGATAGAATACTTAAACAGACTTAGCGTCTGACTCTTACCACCTTCATGATGCTCAAGGATGCTAACCTTTCCACTAAAATTTCACAAAACAGGAAGTGCCCCCCCACCCTGCCCCAATACAGAAATTAGTGAATATCTGAGAAGTTGGGTTCTGATGACCTCACCACCAGCAGTTTGCCTGGGGCTGGGGGTGCGGGGCCATGGATAAAATCTCTGAGAGGTTTTTGAACAATGTATGCCAAGGACAGTCTGGAAGGGTCTGTGGTGATGGTGAGTGCTCTGTGATTCCCGCAGACAGGAGGGCTAGCAGAATCCCAAAGGGAATGCTGCCGGGTTTTAGGGAAGACGGTTTCTAAGAAGAGGGTACTCTCAGGGGCTCTGGTTGCTCCTCAGGGGCCCCAGTGCTGTGCCAGCGGAAATTGCTCAAAGTCCATCTTCTTCCTTCTTCTCTGGAAGCAGGGGTTTGGGGCTGAAAGACCCCCGACAAAATATAAAGGGGCAAATATTTAGGAAGCAAAGCCCGATTCTGCCCCTGTATTTGGCTCCCCATCTTAATCATGGGGCTGTGAGTAGTCATCGGTCTTGGGGTCACCCTCCCAGACTTGCACAAAGCTGACTGGGACCAGCTCCATTATTGGTGAATAACTTCAAGAGTGGAAACTGACAAAGATGGGAGGGGGGTGAAGGGAGGGCCCATCTTATTCTAGGTGCCTAAGAGAGGAGGTAACCAACCTTTGGCACATTTAAGCTCGTTGATATTCACCCCAAGCCTTAATTATTTTCACGTGTATCACAGGAAGATTTTAGGTAAGAATAGGTCAAGGAACCAAATTACTTTTACATTCCAGAACTCCTTCCTCTCTGACCCCTTATCTCAACCTTTGATGCTCCCCTCTGAGAGCAAGGGGAGCGGCTTAAGTGCTGGGAAAAGCCTGGCTGCCTGGTGCCTGTGAAGTCTGAGTCCTGGGGTGAGTAATGTGAAGTGGGCTCAAGATCTCCTTACCCGTCGGAACTTGCAGATTTCACCAGGAAAGCAATCTGTACAGTAGGACTTTTCAAAGACTTTTCTATTGTTTGGTTCTTTTTGGGTTCTTCAGAAGTGGCTCCCACCCTCAAGGAGCTTGCAGTCCCCTGGGGCGGAGGAAACAGATGCTTGCGTCCGTCTCCTGCGTGTCTCCCTACCTGGAATGTAAGTTCCAAGAGAGCAGGCATCACCCAACCCATTCCCTGAGGTTTGGCCAGCACCCAGGACAGGGTCAAGAAGGAACAGGTGTTCACTGCGCATTTGCTGAATAAATCTAAGGAGAAAGACAGGGAGATACAAGAAAGATACGTAGTGTTACGGCACTTAGCAGGAGGACATCTTAACTACCCCTGGGAGGACAAAGCAAAGATTTATAAAGAAGGGGTATGTAGCGTTCTAATTGTTACCGAGTGAACTGAACCCAACAGTTAACCGAGCAGTAGTTCATCAATTTGCCCGATATGAAGTTTCCAATAAGCAATGGAACCCATACCGAAACTCACCCCATTATTTTATTTTCATTTAAAAGCGTAATCTCTCGGAAAGCACATTTTACAAAATGCACGTACATTTCCTTCAATATTCAATTCCAGGTACTTTCATTTTCTGCTTGTGGTTTCTGGATGGAATGGTTGCAGAGTGGCGTGTGTTCATTAGAATCAAGGGTTACCTGTGCCATAGTTACCGGCAAGTTAGAACCTGACGCCCGATGCTTGATTTAGAAACAGAAGGTTGCAGCACGCTGGGCTGCATTGATCATTCATTCAGGAAGGTCTGTGGGTGACTACCGCGTGGGGGATGGAGCTCTGATGAATGACGGGGCGTCTTCGTTGAAGGCCGAAGTGAATCATCTTTGTGTGGCTGCTTGAAGGCGAGGAGATGGGCGAGGTGAATTCTCAATCTGATGCCCCCCACTTTGAATCATGACAACTGACATGCCAAGGTATTTATTTACCGACCGCTGTGCACAAGGCCTGTGTTGTTTAGTAAAGAGTATACATAACGAGTTGTGAGAGATGGTCCCTGCCTGAAAGGAGCTCATGCTCCGTAGGAACACATCAGCCGAAGGACAGGTCATATGAAGCAGTGAGAAGGGCCAAGAATATGTTGGCTCCCACCCACCGCCCCAGCCCTGCCCTGCCCTCCCCTGCCCTCCCCAGTTCTCTGCTGCCCCTCAGTCCCAGCCCAGTCCCAGCCCAATTTCCACAGGCAGGAAGTGTACATAGAGCCCCTGCCCCCATTCAGTTCCAGGACGTGTGGGATGTTGTACAAAGCCTTAGAAGTGTCTGACATAGTAAATGCTCAACAAGGGATTTTTTTAAAAAGATTTTATTTATTTATTTGAGAGAGAGAAAGTGAGAGAGAGAAAGCACTTGCATGAGCTAGGGGGAGGGGCAGAGAGAGAAGCAGGCTCCTATCTGAGCGGGGAGCCCGATGGGGGACTCAATCCTAGGACCCTGGGATCATGACCTGAGCCAAAGGCAGATACTTCACTGACTGAGCCACCCAGGTGCCCCTCACCAAGGGACTTTTGGATGTGACCAGGAGGCAGGATAAGGGACATGCACAGAACACACAGAAATCAAGGTGGGAACTGCTTAGGCAGGTCAGAAAAAGCCTTCTAGAAGAAGAAGGGCTCAGCCCCAGTGTTGGAAGAGTTCGCCAGTGGGCATGGGGGGCATTCCAGGCGGGGGAAGGACAGTGCCTAAAGGAGGAGGGTACCGGGTACGGCTGAGCTTGCCTCTGGTCGGGATGGAGTTGGGGCTGAGTTGGGGCAGAGATCCAGGCCGGACTCCAAGTGTCCTGTTGTGCGAGCTGCCCCGAGGGCACACCTGGGGTCCACTTCTTTGCAGGCACTGTGTGCACCATGGTATGGGAGAGAGGCACAGCCTGGCTCTGTGGGGTGCGAGGAGCAAAGGCATGAGCGAGCGAGTGGGCACTGGGAGCAATGATGAAGACCGACTCTGCCTCCTCCCTTGCCTGGACCCCCGCCCAGGCCACCGCACTGGTCGGGACCCAGCACTACAGGGCCAGGTGGCTGGCTTGGGAGGGAGCCTAGCAGTGTGTGCGTGAGGTCATACGGGTTTGTGATCTTTGTGTATTCTTTTTCTTGAAGTAGACTCTTAAACTGTATTAGCCGTAGGCCTTCCAAACCCCTGGCTCTGCCCCTGCCCCTGAACAGGATATAGATGGTTATCAACAGGGGGCGTCCGGGGCGTTTGAACCCACCGCCATCCCACCCTCCTGCCGGCCAACACGAGAGAGCTGCGCTTCCACCCTGGTCCTTGCCCAGGTCCAGCCGTGGCACTCATGATTGGGCTCCAGGCAGGTCTCTGTAAAGTCCGGACATGTGCTCTGAGTTGCTAGTCTACCCCTGGGTTGGAGGAGAGCAGGACGGAGGTCCTGCAGAATGGGCCAGTGAGGAGGCAGAAAGCGCGGAGCGGGTTCTGGGGCTGGGGCTGGGACCGGCTCTCAGCTGGCTGAGGGGCTGCCCAGGGGGGCGTGGGGAAGAGAGCTTCTGTCAAGCATTAGCTCCCCAAATTGCAGGCTAGAAATGGGAGCAAAGCATCCTAAGGTGCAACTGGGAGTACATTCACAGGGCACACGGCCCTCCCTGTGTCTAGAGAGCAGCTCGGTACATGCTTTCCAGCTACGGAAGAGGTGATCAGAGACCATTACGGAAATGCTGCCATGCAGGGCGGCCGTGATGGATGTGCCCTGGGGAAGAGGTCTTGGTGGCAGCGGCCCCAGCCGGCTAAGGCGGAGCCATGCTGCCACAGGCTTTTTGGATGGAGTCCCAGATCGGGAGGCTCGTGTCATCACAGAGGTATTAGAGAGTAGACAGTCCTCCTGGGGTAGAGATATAAATAGAGGCCAGCAGAAGGAGGAGAGGCTTGTCTAGACTTCAGAGCTGGCTTTGTGGCTTTGTATTGATCTGTTCCGCTACTGATAATTCTGCTTAGAAAACCCTGCTTGTCTTCTTGTCGATCCTTTGCCCTCATTTTGCCACACGGAGTCCTCACTTTTGCTGCCCTTGGGTTTCATTGCCAAGAGCTCCCTGGGCAACTGGCCATTTGTGGGGGTGCATGACAAAGGGGCTTACTCTTTACTCTGGTCAGCTATCTGGCATACGTGTGCTACTGCCTCCAGAAGAAATGTTCTCAGCATGGCATTCAAAATCCTCTTTCCGTAAACATTCTCCACCCTACACATGCCTTGACCAAGCCGAACTGCTGGCCTCCCCTAACCTGCCCCATGTTTTCTGTTCTCCCAACTTTGCTCATGCTCTGCTTCTGCTTGGAAGGCCCCAACCCCATCACTGGGTCTATAAACCCCACACCCCCTTCAAAAGCTGCTTTATTCAAGCAAACATCCAGAATCTTCCAGAGAGTTCTCCTGATCCCCTGCAGTCTTGAATCACCTGCCAGGAGAGGAATGGAGGTGCAGGGGCCTGGGGACCAACAGTTTCCGACTGCAGTTGCCAGGTTCACACTCCTTCCTCTTTTGGAATCCCCCTGGGAACCCAGAGGATGGACTTGACGGTGGTTTTGGCTTGGAGATCAAGCAGGTAAGACCTAGAGATCAGGGACACCTGAGTGGCTCAGTTGGTGAAGCGTCTGGTTTCAGCTTGGGTCATGATCTCGGCGTCCTGGGACCCCCCCACTCCCCCTCCCGCCGTTGGCTGTGGCTCAGTTGGGAGTCTGTTTGTCCCTCCCCCTCTGTCCTTCTCCCTCTGCCCCCCACCTGCTCGTGCATACACACTCTCTCTCAAATAAACAAATTAATAAATCTTAAAAAAAAAAAAGACCTAGAGATCAACTAGATGTTGCCAGATGACCACGGGGGACAGTGCTCATGGTCAATAAGTCAGAAGCAGAGAGGATGTTTAACTTTAGCAGCAGGCTGCATAACACAGTGGATGGAACAGGTTGGCTCGCTGGTCTCTAGGCGAAAAGCACAGAAGGAGAGAAGTATGGATCTAGTTGGGAGACTTTACAAACCCTGATAGGCCCTCCTCATAAGGAAGGTTAAAGAAATCTCTTGGATTTAGGAAAGGACTTCTGTTGTAGCCAGGAGACTACATTTTTTGAACTACTCTGGACAATGGAAGTTTTAGTTAAAATAATAAGATTTTCAAAGTAGTCGTCATTCCTTCAGCATATGTTGAGTGAGTGCCCGTATGGCAGGCTCGAAGATGTGCGCCCAGACCTCCTTCCATGATGGGTCTGTCCTCCAGATGCTGGGCAGGCCACAGAAGCCACCTTCAACTGTCCATTTCAGCTGCGGAGAGACACCTCACAAAAATCGAGCCCCTTCCCTGGGCAGCCTACGTACAGTGACCGATGAGTTTTGCCAGGACAGGGGATGGGATGGATCTGAAGGGTCACTTTAGCTTCAGGGTTCCCTGTGCGGTTGGCTGAGCCTGTTTTTGGGCTCAAATCCGAGTCTGATGTTCCCTCTGCCCACTCCTGCTTCCTCCCCTCTCAGCCATCGTGCTGACACCAGGGGCACTCCTTCAAACACATCCCACATGCCAAACACCCACTCAGCGTCTGCTCGCTGTGGAGTCCAGCCTTCAACAACCTGCTTTTTGACTAGCACTGTGGATGATTACCAAGGATTTTTAATCTAGATTATTTGTGTCTGAGAACTATTTAGAATGTCTCATGGGTTCAGAATGTATATTCCCAGCTCTCTAGAAATATTTAGTCAACAGAAGAACGGATACTTGAATGAATCTTCAACCTCATTTGGAAGGCAACATGCCCAGGTCTAACTTTTCCTACGGTTACCTCTCTGCTTCATGTCCAGCACATTGGTTGAAGAAGATGACTTCCCACAGAGAGGAACATGGCTCTTCAGTGAACACATATGGAATCCTTCAATTATATTTTGACGTCAAAGCCCAGAGCAGCTAAACAGTGGCTGAGCCAAGATTAGAAATGGAGTGTCTTCTGCCCTGGCCCCGGGCCCTCTCCATGACTTCTCTGAATTCATCTTGGGAGCTCCTTGAACATGTCAGGAGTTATTTCTGTTTTTTTGTTTGACAAATCCTGTTCCACGTAGCCTCACAAACCAGCTGGGACCCTGGCTTTGGCCTGCAGTGGTGGACACTGACAGCAGTGTATTTGGTAAATGTTGCCATACTTGGTACAGGGAGGGCCTCTGGCTGAGTGGTCCAGACCAGCGCTCCCAGCGTGCAAACAGCACTCAGTGGCTGTTGGAGTGAAGAGAAGCGAGGGAGGCTGAACCTGTGGAGTCAGTCACTATTTCTCGCAACTTGGAACCCCAAGTGTGGGTGTAGATCTTAAAAAACGATGCAAACATCAAATGTGCAATTTCCAATGTTTCAAGAAGAAAATAATTGGGCTAAGAGCCAGAAAAGTTGGATTCTGGTCCTAGCTCTGCCTCTGACCAATTGTGAATTACAGGGTAAAACAATGTACTTATTCATAAAAATATCTGCTCATTTTATTGATAAAACGAAGGTGATGAATTAGATGCTATTTGAGGTCTTTATGGCTAAACGAAGCTAGGGAGTGGTTTCTCTCTCTTTTTTAAAGATTTTTTTTTATTCGTTTGAGAGAGAGAGAGAGACACAGAGAGAGAGAGCATGAGTAGAGGGAGGAAGCAGAGGGAGAAGCTGACTCCCCCCTGAGCCGGGAGTCCGACATGGGGCTCAATCCCAGGACCTGGAGAGCATGACCTGAGCTGAAGGTGGACCCTTAACCATCTGAGCCACCCAGGTGTCCCCCCCTTCTCTTTTTAACGTTTTTATTTATTTAAGTAATCTCTACAGCCAGCGTGGGGCTCAAAGCTCACAATGCCGAGACCAACAGTCTCATTCTTCTTTGGTTGAGCTAGCCAAGCACCCTGAGAGGGGTTTCTCTTTTAAGAGAGTTTGTTTAAATAGGTCATTCTGTATTTTTAAAAAAAAATGAATAGACTATTTTTTAGAGCAGTTTTGGTTTTGGGTTTCCACGTACCTGCTATTACAGAGTCATACACAATAGTTCCTCTCCCTTAAACATGGTCTGTGCTCTAGCCGTTGGTCTCTCCCTCCCCTGAACAGCCACCAACCTTTTTACTGTCTCTAGAGTTTTGCCTTTTCCAGAATGTCTTAGAGTTGGAACCATACAGTATGTAGCGTTTTAAGAGTGGCTTCTTTCACTTAGCAATGTGCATTTAAGATCCCTCCCTTCCTTTCCGGAGAAATAGCTCTTGTTTTTTTATTGCTGAATAATAATCCATTGTATGGATAGAACACAATTCGTTTATCCATTCACCTGCTGAAGGACCTTTTTGGTGGCTTCCAAGTTTTGGCAATTATGAATAAAGCTGATATGAACATCCATGCCCAGGTTTTTCTGTGGACATAAGTTTTCAACTCCTTTGGGTAAATACTAAGGAGCACGACTCCTGTATAGTATGGTAAGGGCATGTTTAGTTTTGTAAGAAGCCTCCAGACTGTGCTCCAAAGTGGCTGTACCCAACAGCAATGAATGGAAGTTCCTGTTGCTCCACACCCTTCGAGTATTCTGTGTTGCTAGGGTTTTGGATTTTAACCATTGTAATAGGTATGTAGTGGTATCTCGTTTAATTTGCATTTCCCTAATGACATGACGTTGAGAATCTTCTCATAGGAACCATCTGTATATCTTCTTGAGTGAGGTGTCTGTTTAGGTATTTTGCTTATTTTTAAACTGGGTTGTTACGGTGCCTGGGTGGCTCAGTGGGTTAAGTGTCCAACTCCTGATTTCAGCTCAGGTCATAATCTCAGGATTGTGAGATCGAGCCCCGCATTGGGCTCCATGCTCAGCGTGGAGTCTGCTTGAGAGTCTCTCTCTTCCTTCCCCTTTCCCTTCCTTTCCCTCCTCCTGTTTGTGTGCTCTCTCTCTTTTTAAAATAAATAAAATCTTCCAAAAAAGAAATAAATTGGGTTGTTTGTTTTCTTACTGCTGAGTTTTAAGAATTCTTTATATATTTTGGATACCAGTACTTTATCAGATGAGTATTTTGGAAAGATTTTCTTTATCTGTGGCTTGCTTGTTCATTCTCTTAACAATGTTATTTGCACAGCAGTAATTTTTAATATTAATGAAGTCTACCTTATCAAGTCTTTCTTTCATGAATCATGCTTTCAGTATTGTATCCAAAAAGTCATCACCAAACCCACAGTCTCCTAGATTTTCTCCTATTTTATCTTCTAGAAGTTTTATCCTTTTGCATTTTACATATAGGTTATGATTCATTTTAGAGTTAATTTTTGTAAAAGGTATTAGTTCTGTGTCTATATTTATTTTTCTATATGAATGTCTAGTTATTTCAGCACCATTTGAAGAAAAGACTATCATTTCTCCATTGGAATGCCTTTGCTCCTGCCAAAGATCAGTTGGCTATATTTGTGTGGGTCTATTTCTGGGCTGTCTATTCTATCCCACTGATGTGTTTGTCTACTCGCCTACTCTTTCACCAATATGAGACTGTCTTGGTTACAGGAGCTTTATAGTAAGTCTTAAAGTCAGATAGGGTCAGTCCTCCAATTTTGTCCTTCTTCAATATTGTGTTGGGTATTCTGGGTCTTTTGCCTTTCTATATAACTTTTATTTTTATTATTATTTTTTTAATTAAAATTTTTTTATTATGTTATGTTAGTCACCATACAGTACTTCATTAGTTTTTGATGTAGGCTTCCAGAACTCATTGCTTGCATATAACACCCAGCTCTCCTTGCAATACTTGCCCTCCTTAATACCCATCAGTTTGTTGATATACACAAAATAATTTGCTTGGATTTTGACTGGGGCTGCTTTGAATCCATAGGTTAATTTGGGAAGCACTGACATCTTGATAATATTAAGTCTTCTTATCCATGAACATGGAATATCTCCCCATTTATTTAGTTCTTTAATTTCATTCTTTAGAGTTTTGTAGTTTTCCTCATATGTGTATTATAATATCTTGTTAGACTTATGCTCTTTTTTGGTATTAATTAAATGCTATTGTGTTTTAAGTTTCAAAATGTAATTGTTCTTTGCTAGTGTATAGGAAACCAATTGACTTGTAAATTAATTTGGTAATATGAAAACTGATTAAAGTTTCAGTTTTTTGTTGTTGACTTTTTTGGGTTTTTCTATATGGACAATCATTTAATCAGTAAAGAAAGACAAGTTTATTTCTTTCTTCCTAATGTATATACCTCTTATTTCCCTTTCTTGTCTTATTGCATTAGCTAGAACTTCCAGTATGATGTTTAATAGCAGGGGTGAGAGTGAACATCTTGACTTATTCCAGATCTTAGTTAGAAAGCATTTAGTTTCTCACCATATCATGTTAGCTGTAGATTATTTTTGGTAGACATTCTTTATCAAATTCTGTTCTATTCCTACTTTGCAGAGTTTTTTGTTTTTGTTTTCCTTTTTTAAAAATCATGAGCAGTGTTAAATATTGTCTGCATTTATTGATATGATCCATGATTTTTCTTTTTTAGCCTGTTGTTGTGATGGATGACATTGTATTGGATGGATTGCCCTGAATTTTGAACATTAAACCAACCTCACATACCTGAAATAAAACCCATTTGGTCATGATATATAATTCTTTTTATACATTGTTGGATTTGATTTGAAAACTTTTTGTTGGCCATTTTTTTATGTTTATAACAGATATCGGTCTTTAGTTTTCCTTTCTTTGTATATAATATCTTTGTCTTGTTTTGGCATTAGAGTAATGCTAATCTCATAGAATAAGTTAGGAAGTATTCCCTCTGCTTCTATTTTCTTGAAGAAATTGTGGAGAATTGGTGTAATTCTTCCTTAAAGATTTGGTAGAATTCACTCATGATCTCATTTGTATCTGGTATTTTCTGGTTTTGAAGGCTTTTGATTATTAATTCAATTTCTTATGTAGATATAGACCTATTCAGATGATCTGTTACTCCTTGTGTGAGTTTTGGCAGATTGTGTCTTTCAGGAAATTGGTTTATTTCATCCAGGTTATTGAATTTGTGGGCAAAGAGTTGTTCATAATATTCCTTAATAATTCTTTTAATATCAGTGGGATCAGTAGTGATGGTCACCTTTCACTTCTGACAGTAATTTGTGTCTTTGCATTTTTTGTTCGTTGTTTGCTAACCTAGCTAGAAACATCAATTTTATTGATCCTTTCAAAGAAACAGCCTTTGGTTTAGTTGATTTTATCTATTAATTTCCTGTTCCAAATTTACTGATTTCTGCTTTAACTTTTGTTAATTTTTTCTTCTTTTTTTGGATTTAAATTGCTCTCTCTTTTCTGTTTAGTTTCCTCTGGTGGAAGCTTAGATTATTGATTTTAAATCTTTCTTTTTTTTTTCTAATATATGTTTTCAATGCTACAAATTTACCTCTAAAGACTGCTTTTGCTGCAAACCACAATTTTTGATATGTTATATTTTCATTTTCATTCAGTTTAAAATATTTTGAAATTTTTCTTGAGACTTCATCTTTGACCCATATATATTTAGAAGTATGTTGTAACCTGTAAGTTTGGGGATTTTCCAGCTATCCTTCTGTTACTGATTTCTAGTTTAACTTCATTGTGCTCTGAGAGAATATCCTGTATGATTTATGTTCTTTCAAATTCTTTAAGATGTGTGTTTTGGTCCAGAATATGGTCTATTTTGGTAAATGTTCCATGTGAACTTGAGAAGCATATAGTTCACTGTTGCTGGATGAAATACTCTACAGATTTCAATTAAATCAATTGATTGATGGTGTTGTTCAGTTATACCCTACTGATTTTCTTCCTGCCAAATAATCTATCTGTTACCAATAAAAGGGAGTCAATTATAATAGTTGATTCATATATTTCCCTGTATATTTCTATCAGTTTTTGCCCCATGTATTTTGATGCTCTGTTTTTAGGCATATACACAATAAGGATTATTTTGTTTTCTTGAATAATCGACCGCTTTATGCAATGACTCTCTTTATACTGATAACTTTCCTTGTTCTGAAGTCTGCTTAGTCTGAAATTAATAAAGTCACTCCCACTTTCTTTTGATTAGTGTTAGTATGGTATATATTTTCCATACCTTTCCATTTAGTCTATGTTTTTTATACTTACAGTAGGTTTCTGTAGAAAAAAATGTATTTGGGCATTTTGAAAATGTACTCAGAGTGTCTGATTTTAATTGGTATATTTTGACCAGGGGTGTTTTAAATAATTGTTTATATAGTTGGATTAATATGTACCATATTTGTTACTGTTTTTTATTCATTGCCCTTGTTCATTGCTCCTCCTCCTCCTCCTCCTCCTCCCCTCCTCTTTCATTCCTCCTCCTTCTCCTCTTCCTTGTTCTGCCTTCTACTTTTTTCTCCTTCTCTGGTTTTAATCAAACATTGTATAGATTTCATGTTTTCTCTTCTTTTAGCATATCAATTATACTTATTTTTACGAACCCCTTTTGGTGGTTACCCTTGAGTTTGCAATATACATTTACAACATTAATCCAAGTCTTCTTTTCAAATAACACTATACCACTTCACAGATAGTGTAAATACTTTACAAAAGTGTTCCCAATTCCTCCCTTTCATAACTTATAATATTGCTCTATTCATTTCTGTTATCTGTGAGCTTTAATCACTGAGTTCATTATTGCTGTTATTGTTTTGAATGACCTGTTATCCATTATCAATTAAGAATAAGAAAAGTTAAAGATCTTATATTATTTCATTTATTCCTCTTTAACACTCTTCCTTTCTTTTATATAGATCTGAGTTTTTGACCAATATCATCTTTCTTCTTTATGTAGAATTTCTTTAAAGAATTTCTTATAAGGCAGGTCTACTGGTGACAGATTCTCTCAATTTTTTTTTTTTTTTTGTCTGAGAAGGTTTCTTATTTCTTCTTCACTTTTGATGACTAATTGCACTGGATATAGAATTTTACATTACTGGTTTTTTTTTCTTTCAAAACTTTAAATATTTCACTCCATTCCATTTTTGCTAGCACGGTTTCTGAAGAGAATTCTCGTGTAATTCTTATCTGTGCTTCTGGGTAAGTGAGATTGCTGCCCCCCCNAAGTCTCCCCCCCCCCCCCCCCCGCCCCAGCTTCTCTCAAGATTTTCTCTTTGTCTTTGACTTTCTGCAGTTTGAATGTGATATGCCAAGGTCTCGAGTTTTTTATATTATCCTTAGTATTTCTCAAGCTACCTGGTTCTGTAATCCAGTGTTTATCATTAATTTTGAAAATTCTGAGTCATTTTTGCTTCAAATGTTTTTCTGTCCTTTTCTTTCTCTTCCTTTTGGTATTCCCATTACACATATGCTACAACTTTTCTAATCGTCTCCAAGTTCTTGCTTATTCTGCTTAGTCTTTTACATTTTTTTTTACATGTTACATTTCAATTTGGAAGTTTCTGTTACATTTCTTCAAACTCACTGATTATGTCTTCACCTGTGTCCAGTCTCTTGATGAGCCTATCAATGAATGACATTCTTCATCTCTAGCATATTTCTCTTTGTTTTTCTAGTGTTTTTGATTTCTAGCATTTCCTTTGGATTCTTTCTGATAATGTCTATCTCTCTGCTTACATTACCATCCATTCTTGAATGTTGTCTACTTTTTCCATTAGAGCCCTTAGCATATTAGCCATAATTGTGTGTGTGTGTGTGTGTGTGTGTGTGTGTGTGTGTAAATAGGCTCCATGCATGGAGCCCAGCTTGGGACTTGAACTCATGACCCTGAGATCAAGACCTGAGCTGATATCAAGAGTTGGGTGCTTAACCAACTGAGCCAGCCAGATGTCCCTAGCCATAATTGTTTTACATTCCTCGTGTTATCATTCCAATATCCCTGCTGTATCTGAGTCTGGTTTTGTTGCTTGCTCTGTCTCTTCAAACTATAAATTGTCTTTTGGTATGCCTTACAATTTCTTACTGAAAGTCAGACAAGTTGTATTGTGTAAAAGGAACTGAGGTCAATAGGCCGTTAGTTTGATGTTTTATGTTTATCTGGCTAGGGATTAGGTTGTGTTTACTATTTGCTGTGGTTGTAGGTGTTGGAGGCTAAAATTTCTTCTGATGTTTCTGTCTCCTCTATTGTCTTTGGGTTTCCTTAAAGACTTCTTAAATAAAGTCTAAGAATGTTCAGTTTTTAGTAGTACTGTTCTATTTACTTAGGAGCATTATTGAGGTGGTGAGCTGTTAGGGGAGTAGAAGCATTCTGTAGTCTTGCAATTAGGTCTTTCTTACTCCTGCAGTAAGCCTGTGTCCCATGCATAAGTCGCTCAAAAGTGGCACAGTGTATTTAAAGGGATACATACATCAGCAATTAAAGAAAGAAAGGCAAGGGAATGAATAAGGAAAATTCAGGGTGGTGGTTCCCTAAGTTAATACCAGGGATTGCCCTGTGCCTGGGAGTCAAAGAGGAGACCAAGAGGCTCCCAAGACACCCAGGCAGAAGAAACTCTAATCCTTATGGACGCTAGAGCCTCAGAAGCTCCAGAAAACTTTGCTCTTGAAGGGTGAGAGTAGGAGAGTCATGATTATTTCAAAGTGCCACTGATTTAAGGGAAAGACTTGACATTATCCCAGAATGTCCATGGGGAGGAGGGTGGTCTAACTTGTTAAGGCTGAGTGCTCATTCTAAAGAACTGGAATTAGGGCTGAGCTGTAGAGTGTTGAGTTTTCCTTTTCAGTTTTTAGAATAGAAATGTTGAAGGAAAAGACAAACTACAGACTTGGCCAAAACAATGACAAATTCCATATCTGATAGAGGTATAGTACATAGAATATATGGAGAATTCTCAACATTCAACAATAAGAAGGAAAGCAATCCCCACCCCACAATGGGGAAAAGATTAGAGTAGGCATTTCACCAAAGAAGATATACAGATGACATATAAGCACATGAAAAGATGCTCAACCCCATTAATCATTAAGAAAATACAAATTAAAATTGAATAAGATACCATGACACAGCTTTAAGAATGACTATAAACAACAACAACAACATGACAATATTTAGTGTTGGTGAGAATTTGGAGCAGCTGAAACTCTCATCCATTGTTGGTGACCATGCAAAATGGTATAGCTTCTTTGAAAAACAGTCTGGAAGTTTTTTTATAGTTAAACACGCGCTTACCAAATATAATACTTGCATATCAACATTTATTGTTTATTTACTGCCAAATCTCAAAACTCAAGTGTTTTAACTAGTGAATGGATAGACAAATTATAGTCCCACCACACAATGGGATGATACACAAAAATAAAAGAAACAAACATACAACAAATGGTGAATTTCAGTGCATTATGCTAAGTGAGAAATGCCAGATTCAAAGGGCTAGATCCTGTATAATCCCATTTGTATGATGTTCTGGAGAAAGCAAAACTATAGGGACAGAAAGCGGAGTATCCTGTGGCTGGGACCGGAGTAGAAGGAGAGAATCGACTACAGTGTATGAAGGAACTCGATGGAGAGAGGTAACAGTGCTATATCTTGATTGTGGTAGCGATTACATGATTGTATGCATTTGTCAAAAAGCTCATACAGTTGTACACTAAAACAAGTGAATTTTTCTT
The DNA here is from genome assembly GCF_017311325.1 of Ursus maritimus. Lineage (NCBI taxonomy): Eukaryota > Metazoa > Chordata > Mammalia > Carnivora > Ursidae > Ursus > Ursus maritimus. The sequence goes on along the minus strand of NW_024426885.1, from coordinate 66,725,548 downwards.
TATGTAAATTATAGCTTAATAAAAAACATTGTAAAAGTCTCCAAAGGTAAAAAAAAAAATCACCTATCTCTGCACAGTTATAATCAGAATGTATATTATACACATTGGCCTGCCTTTTCTGTTCATGGCGTCACCCCCCCCCCCAGAGTTCTTACCAGTGCCTATTGCATCATTTGAAAGCACCCCTATTCTAGGGAAGATATCCATTTCCCAGCATCCTCTCACTACACAGCTCTCCTTATCAATGTCACACTGGAAACTAAAATTAGAACTGATTATTCACTTTCCCCTAAAAGATCAGCAGGACTAATTTCATTTCTTATTACATGCTATTTTCCTATTTTCCTCTATCTCCACCAGAAGTCCCTGACTACCAGAAGAGTCTAAAGTAGCCAGACTCCCCTGCCTTGGTTTCAGTTAGGAATTGTGTCCAGATGCTAGTAATAGAGACTGAGCGACAGTGGTTAAACAATTAATGCCTCATTCTCCTACAACGTCATTGGAGACCCAGGCTATTTCAATATTTATACAGATGGTTTGAGAATATTTGGAGCTGTTTTGTTAGAATAGAAACCCAGAAATGGGTTAAAATATGCATTTTTGTGGACTCTTGATTCATATTGATGCATTGCGTCTCTGGTTGGGTGTGTCTATTCACAACGCCACTGGTAATACGTCAGAGTACCCACCTTATTGCAGAATCAGTATTAGAAATATTGTTGTATAATGTTGTATAAATGATGAGCCTATAGCTGGTACATGTATTCTAGTCTCCCGACTCCAGGTCCTGTGCTCTTCTGCCAAGAAAATCTACAAAAATTATGTATCATTGTCTAGACCCTGTTTCCCTGCTTCCCCACCTCTTTGTCTCCTCCTTTCTTACTTCTTTCCTTGCTTCCTCAGCTGTTCATTGGGGTCCCACAATGGGCCAGGCACTGGATATATTCTGTCGTAGTGCCTTCTCTTTGGGGAGATTTGACAGTCTTGAAATGCTTTCCTCCTTTGCCTCTTCCGACCCCTGTCTCTCCTACTACAGCATGGCAGCTGTACTTGGGTGAGGGACAGGTGGGCAAAGGGGTCAGAACAGGGGTGTCAGAGTCCCACTGGTGAGGGGAGGGGACTGTTAGGTCCCCATACAACAGATCTTCTCCTCCTCTTCATTCCCGATCATTCGGGACGACAGTGTGTTTAACTGCGCGCGACCGCACGTGACATGCACGTGGAAGTTGTTGAGCTGCTGGATGGCACTTTCAGGAAATCTTAAAAGGGAGCTGGCAGCTTGCTGAATTGTCCTCCCCTTTATTTCCTGTGCTCGTTGGACCTGTCTAAAGGTCAGTCCGTAGACCTCTTCTCTTCTCTAATACTCTCAGTTCCTAGGACTTTAAATGTCATCCATAAATTGGCCACCTCCAAATGTCTATCTCCACGCCTGGCTTCTCTCCAGAGCCTCAGATTGGTACACACCCAATGGCCACCTCAACCTCTCCACGGGGATGACTGATAAGCTGCTCAAACCGAACTCGTCCAAACCAGAGCTTAATTTCACGCCTGAAACTCATCCTCCCCCGTTGTTTCCTTCTCAGCAAATGGCACCATCATTCATCCAAGTGTTCGGGCCCAGATCCGGGAATCACACTGACCCTTCTCTTTTCCTCCCACAGCACATGCACGCCAGCAGCAACTACGCAAGGCTCTCTCTGTCGCATCTGCTCCCACGTTAGCACCTGTGCAATCCTTCCTGCTCCGTCACCTCCAGCTCCCACCTAGACTACAGAAGCAGCCTCTGAACACTTTTCCATTTATCTACTCTTGTTCCGGAAAATCAATTCCCCTAACAGTATCTAGAGGGATCTTTTAAAAACTATTATTTCTTGGGGCACCTGGGTAGCGCAGTCGTTAAGCGTCTGCCTTCAGCTCAGGGCGTGATCCCAGCGTTCTGGGATCGAGCCCCACATCAGGCTCCTCCGCTGGAAGCCTGCTTCTTCCTCTCCCACTCCCCCTGCTTGTGTTCCCTCTCTCGCTGGCTGTCTCTCTCTCTGTCAAATAAATAAATAAAATAAAATATTTTAAAAAACCCAAACTATTCTTTCTCAAATCCTTCTAAAGTCTCCTATGGCGCTTAGAATGAACCAAATTCCTCTCAGGTCCTCTGGTGCCTGCCTGCCATGGAGGTTCCGCAGGGCCAACAGCTGTATCTTATTCATCTTTTTGCATCAAACAGAGTGACTGGCAGGTTGCAGATGATTAATAAACTTCTGTAGAAATGCGGATTGAATTCTGTCCGCTCAAACGACTAGACAAAACAGTGCTTATACCTGTGCTAGGAATAAAAACTGATGTATGCCCACCACCAGCCCTGGCGCTTGAAAGAAAACACGGCAGCAGATGACAACATTGTCGGGTCTTGGAAAAAGGTCTTCTAGGAAGCTCTTCTGATTGCAGCCTGTACTTCCCTACTCTATCTTGATAGCTTCATGGCAATATTTGGGTTATTTTTCCATCTTCTGCACTTTGTGAGCTTTCTTTTGAGTCCATTTGCCTCTTTGGGGACACACTGTTGCAGGATATGAATAATTGAACACAACAAATTCGGATGATAAATTATGGATTACAGATGCTGAGTTATTTTGGAACTGTTGCTCTGTGTGGTAGCAAGGCCCTGGAATATTAAACTGTGTGTTTTAAATGATCTTATGTTTCTTCTTGAGAAGAAAAGAGAAAAACCACGATAGCCCAGAGCATCGGGGAAGATTGCCCCCTGCGTCAGCTCTCTGGCTGGCGGCTCTCCTGAGCCTTGGTTGCAGAGATCACGGGAGCTTGATGCACTCTGGGCACCAGCGGTGTTTAACTTGGGGAACTCTGGAAAAACAAGCACCGGGCTGGCCCTGATTACACAAGCATCCTGTGTCCTCGGTGAGGGGATGGGAGGACAGAGGGGGTTATGAAGAGGCATCTGTGGATTGTGCCCCCATCCCGGGACACTAGGGGAGGCAGAGCTCAGGAAACAAGGCAGTGTCTACACCTGTGTCCTGCCACAGCGCACAAGAAGGGAACGCTAAGGGGGTAGTCTGGCTGGGGCCTGTGTGGTGGGATGTCAGAATTTCTTCCCTATTGTAAATTGACAAGAAAATGTCAGTGTCTACTAGGATGTGGCAGAGACACAGAAGTGTGGGCATTGCTTTAGCCCGGGTGACGGAGGCTGCAGACGCGGGGGGCCGCAGCAGGGCCCTGCTAGTAGCTCCCCTCATTAGCACCCAGAAGATCTGCCAGGCCAGGGGAGCCACCCACTGCAGGAAGCAGCCGCTTAGAGCCTCTCAGAGGAGAGAGCAGCAACAACAACCATTGGAAGCTTCTAGTCACTGGTGTTGCCTAAGTAGCTGGAGCGGGTCTGGGCGACTTCGTGGCTTGCAGTCCCACCCCCTTAGCAATGCCAAAGATTGACAATTTTGACTTCCCAAGGGAGAAAGGGTAACGTTTGTTATATTTTCAGAATAACAATCTCCCTTCAGAAGACGCAGTAACTCAGCAGGCCTGGGAGCTCTGGGTGAGGGACCCATTTACTTCAAAGAGCGGTGAATTAATCATCTCCCGGTCCTCGGATTCTGAGTGGAGGGGTGTGGCTCAGGAAAAGCAGTGCCCCTTGGGCAAATCCCCACCTGCAGGCCTGTGTGATTGTGTCTGGCTGGGTATTTGCCGTAAGTTATTTAAAGTCCCCATCAAATATGTGCTATGGTCATAAAATGTCCCATTTATTCTCTCTCCTGATGGAGACTGGTATGTTTTTGAAATACAAGCTAATTGTTTAAGCCCAAGTCCTAACACCAGGCCATCAGTGTAGGGACAGAAAGAAGGGGAGAGAAGGTGCGCATGCTTGTCAGCACTTTGAAGTCGTGGCAAGTTCCCCCAACCAGCTCTTGATGAAGTGGGAGGAGGACCTGTGTGTGTCCTGGAGTGACATGGAGCAGGGAGTGGCATCTTGTCACCATCACTGAACACGCAGGAAGGGAGTCGCTGAGCTCTGGGTGCATCAACATTTCATGAGAAGGGCGGTGGGGGGGTCTTGTCGCTTTTCAAGATCCTTAGCCTGGGGACTGTTGGCCGGAAAACCCAAGAGAGGAGGAGTTGGGGACAGTCCTGGGAAGGAAGAGCCAGGCTCTGGTGCCTGGGAATGCCGGCCTGGAGCCCAGGAACGCCTTCCTCTCTCCTGGGCAGGAGGGGCCCGGTGGCCTGTAGACTTGGTCCGTGTGGGTGAGGAGGAATGGACCATTTAGGATGGCTTCGGCTCACTGTGGCGGCTGCCTAACAGAACCAGAAAGTTCCAGGGTGAAGCTGGGAACTGAACCAAGCAGATGCTAGAACAGTCACAGGGAACTCTCGGAGGGTGGCCAGGAGGGCGAAAGGCCGGGACTCAGCATGGGATTTAGACACTGGGGTACAAGGTAAGGAGCTCTGAACTGACACCAGAAAACTACCTGTAACAAAGAAATGTGTCCCTAAGGCTTTTTAATAAGGTTCCTGTAGAAGAGAGACATTAAGACTCCAGCCGGCAGGCAAGACAGTACTCTCCACGCCTGCCCGGGTCTCGAGATTCCCCTTCTCTCACTGAGCCGTCCACTGGTCCATCCCATCTCCCAGTTTGGGGACCCTAATCCGGACCCTTCGGCCATATGGTCTGTCCCCTCTGGAAGCACAGTTTAAAGTCAGGGAAGAGTAACCCCCTGCACGCAGTGCTGTCCAAGAGAGCGCCGCGAGTGGGCTCAGGGCCATTTTGAAGAGTGCGGGTGGAAGAAAGTGAAAGTGAAACCCAGTGACTCACCCGCCTGGGAAATGTTTATGAGACATGCTCTCCCTCTGCAGTTAATTGAGCAATTTTTAAAAAGCCAGCTTCAAGAGGAAGTGGAAACGAGCAGAGCCCATGCTGAGATCTGGGTTCTGATTCAGGCCCAGCTACCAGTTTGGCCTAAAGCCTCCAGCAAGCTGTTTAACATCTCCGAGCCACTGTTTCTCATTCGTACAATAGTACTGAAAATCGGCCTTTCAAGGTATTTTTTATTCTTTTATATTTTTTAAGCCGGCTCCACATTCAATGTGGGACTTGAACTTATGACCCTGAGATCAAGAGTCACAGGCTCTATCAACTGAGCCAGCCAGATGCCCCTCAACGTATTTTTTTAAAAAGATTTATTTATTTATTTGAGAGAGCGCGAGAGAGAGCATGTGCACAAGCAGGGGGAGGGCAGAGAGAGAGAGAGAGAGAGAGAACCTCAAGCAGACTCCATGCTGAGCACAGAGCCTGACATGGGGCTCGATCTATGACTCTGAGATCATGACCTGAGCCGAAATCAAGAGTCAGACTCTCAACTCACTGAGCCACCCAGGTGTCCCCCTCAAGGTATTTTTAAAAAATTATACTAAAATACACATAACATAAAATGTGCCATCGTAACTGTTTTTGAGTGTACAGTTCAGAGACATTAAGCACATTCTCATTTTTTGTGACCATCACCATCACCATCTCCAGAACTCTTTCCATCTTTCAAAGCTGACCCTCCATCTCCATTAAACACTAACTTCCCATCCTCCCACCCTGACCCTGGAAACCACCGTTCTCCTTTCTGTAGCTATGATTTTGACTACCCTAGGGCCCTTGTACATGTGGAATCATATAGTTTATGTCTTTGTGACTGGCTTATTTCCTTTAGCAGGCAGGGTTCACCCATGTTGTAGCATATATCAGAATTCCTTTCCATTTTAGGGCATTAATATTCCATCGTGTATATATATACACACATATATCTCACATTTTGTCTATCCGTTCATCCATTGGTGGACACTTGGATTGCTTCTCTACCTCTAAGCTGTTATAAATCATACTGCTGTAAACATGGGTGTACAAGTACTTCTTAGAGTCCCTGCTTTCAGGTTGTTTGTTTTTTGTTTGTTTCGGGGTTTTTTTGGTACATATCCAAAGGTGGACTTGCTGGATCATATGGTGATCCTACTTCTAATTTTTGAGGAACTGCCATACTGTTTTCCATAGTGGCTGCACCATTTTATGTTCCCACCAGTGGTGCATAAGGGCTCTGATTTCTCCACATCCAAACCAACGTTTACTTTCTAGTAGTCATCCTAATGGATGTGAAGTGATACCTTACTGTCGTTTCGATCTGCATTTCCTTAAGGATTATTGATGTTGGGTATCTTTTTATATGCTTGTTGGCCATTTGCATATCTTCTTTGGAGAAATGTCCGTTCAACTCCTTTACCCATCTTAAAATCAGGTTGTCTTTTTGTTGTTGAGTTGTAGGAATTCTTTATATATTCTGAATATTAACCCCGTATCAGAGATATGATTTGTAATATTCTAAATATTAACACCATATTGGATATATGATTTGTAAGTATTTTCTCTTATTCTGTAAGTTGCCTTTTCACTCTGTTGATTATGTCCTTTGATGCACAGAAGTTGTTAATTTTGATGTAGTCCAATTTACTATTTTTACTTTTGTTTCTTATGTTTTTGGTGTCATATCCAAAAAATCAATGCCAAATCTCTCGAGGTATTTTTGAAGATAAAATGAGATATGTGTGAAAGTCCTTGTAACTTATGAAGTAGTATAAAAATATTAAGAGTTATATAAGTACTCGAGTACTCAACAAGCAGCCAAGCCCTATAGGGATGGTTCAAAAATTACCAAAAAATTATTAATTAAGATAGTAGTTATCTTAATTAATTGAAAATGCACATATTGTTTCTTTCCCTTCCTAAACCTTACTAAAGAAACAATAAAAGAATTTTTAAAAATTACCTGCTTGAGATATAATTTAAATACAATAAAATTCATCCATTTTATAAAGTTTGACACGTTTTCACAAATTTGTACATTGCTATAACCACCATCACATTCAAAATACTGAATATTTCTATCACCCAGGAATTTCCCTTCTGCCTCTTGACAGGTAATCCACCAATAACTCTGTACCCAGGAAACTGTTTATCTGCCTTCTGCCATGATAGGTTAGTTTGGTCTTTTTGAGACTTTCGTATCGAAGGAATCTTGCAATATGAAGTCTCTTGAGTCTGGCTTTTCCTGCTCAGCATGGGTTTGAGATTCATGCAAGTTGTAGCATACGTCAGTCATTCCTTCTGTTTTACTGTTGAATAGGATATCATAGTGTGGATAAACCAAATTTGTTCACCTGTTGTTGAAAATTTCAGCTATTATAAGACATTTATGTACAAGTATCTGTGTGGATATAGATTTTCATTCTCTTAAGTAAGTTGAAGTCATAAGGTAACCTGGGTCATATGGTAAGCATATGTTTAACTTTTAAAGAAACAGCAAAGTGGCTGTACCAGCACTGTACAGGAATTCTAGTTCTGTTTTATTGCTAACATTTGGTGAGGCCAGTCTCTTGAGTTTCAGCCATTTTCAAGAGTGTGTAGTGGTAACTACTTGTGGTTCTAATGATCATTTCCCTGATGATTAATGACGTTGAACATTTTTCATGTGCTGTGCCACCTCTCTATCTTCTTGTGTGAGATGTCTGTCTGACCTTTGCCCATTTGCAAAGGGCTGTTTTGTCTTCTTGGTGTTCCATTGTAAGGAATAATTCCATATCATTATTTTTCAAATGTGTGTGTTGCAGATATTTTCTCCAAATCTATGACTTTTTCTTACATCTTTTTTGAAGCATAACTGATATGCATGAAACTTCACATATTTAAAATTACAACTGATAGGGGCGCCTGGGTAGCGCAGTCGTTAAAGCCTCTGCCTTCGGCTCAGGGCGTGATCCCGGCGTACCGGGATCGAGTCCCACATCGGGCTCCTCCGCTATGAGCCTGCTTCTTCCTCTCCACTCCCCCTGCTGTGTTCCCTCTCTCGCTGCCTGTCTCTCTGTCACATAAATAAATAAAATCTTAAAAAAAAAAAAATTACAACTGATAGGTTTTGACACCGGTATACACTTAAGAAATCATTACTACAAAGAAATGGGTATATCAATCACTCTCCAAAGTTTTTTTAGATCACTTTTAAATGCATCCTTCCTGCCCTTTTTTGTATTGATCCAAATTTTAACTTGGCATAGCATTTTTTTTTCTACTTGAAGAGTTTTCTTTTACATTTTTTTTTTGTAGTATGGGTCTACTGGCAAAGAATTCTTGAAATTTTTGTTTATCTGAAACAATCTTTATTTCACCTGCAATTTTTAAAGATGTTTTTCTGGGTAGAGAACTCTGACATTTTTTTTCTTTCAGCATTTTACCACATACTATTTCATTTTCTTCTGATTTGTGTGATTTCTAATGAGAAATCTGCAGTAGTTCTTACTTATCTTTATTCCTTCATGTGTAAAGTGTCCTTTTTCTCTGAATGCTTTTAATATTTTCTTTTTATCACTGATTTTCAGCCATTTGATTGTGATGTGCCTTGGTGCGATTTTCTTTGTGTTTGTTTTCCTTGGGTTTCCTTGTTCTTGGATCTGTGGGTTTATAACTTTCATTAGATTTGGAAAAATCTTGGCATTTTTTCTATCCCTTCCACCTCTTCTCTGAAGTTATTTGTATGTGATACTAATTTGCCAAGAGTCACACTGTTCATTGTTTTCAGTTTTTTTCTCTCCCTGTATTTCATTGGATGGTCTTCTGTTGTTCTGACTTCAAGTTCACTGAACTTTTTTCTGCCAGGTCTAATCTGCCATTAATTTTTATCAGTGAAATTTTCATTTCAGTCTAACACTCACCCAACTGAGCTATTTCAGCTGACTTGAAATTTTCATTTCAGACACTATTTTTTAGCTTTTAAAAGTTCAATCCATTTTTTATGTCTTTAAATTCCCTCCTCATTCTGTTTATATTTTTTAAATTATGTATTTGTAATGTGCAAGTAAGTAATTAAAATCTTTGCCACTTCCATCTTCTGTCATTTCTGTCGACCATTTCTACTAACTTATTTTTTCTCCCTGGCTTTAGATCATCTATTCTTGCTTCTTCACATGTCCACCCATTTGCTAGTCAATGCTTTACTTTGTGAACTTTATGCTTTAGACTTAGATCTGCTCCAAAGATAAGGAACTTGATTTTTTTTTTTTTTGAGTTTGTATTTACTTATTTTTGTATTTGAGTGGTAGGGGGAGAGCAATCGAGAGCACAAGAGCAGGGGGAGGGAGAAGTAGACTCCCTGCTGAGCAGAGAGCCCAATGCGGGGCTTGAGTCCAGGATGCTGGGATCATGAGTTGAGCTGAAGGCAGCTGCTCAACCAACTGGGCCACCCAGGTGCCTCAGGAACTTGATTTTTTTGGATCTGCTTTTTGGCTTTATTTTTTAGTGAATCTAGAATATCTTTTGTTCCAGGGCTAGTTTAGTCTCACTCTCAAAAGCTTTTCATTTTAAGGCCCATGTATTCTTTTAGGTTTCTCCACTTACAGGGACTCAATGATTTCCTGCCTGTGTGATTCCTGTATGAATTTTGGGAATTGCCCAATTTATAGCTTCCCAGGATTTTTTCTTTCCCCAAAAGTTGGTTTTGCATAGCCTAATGGAGCTTAACCCTATTTGTATGAAGATTGGCAATCTTACACTCCAAGAGGATCCCTGCGCAGATTCCTAGACTTTCTCCATATAGCTTCTGGCCTTGCCAGTACTCTGTCCTGCAGATTCTTGGCTCCTTGTCCTCTTTCAAACACTGATTTCTGACTCTTCAACTTCGTGACACTACTGGATTTCCCTCCGTGCACTGCAGGCTGCAGATGGTCTCCAGGCAGAAAGCTAGAACAAACACAGGGCTCACTTTGTGTACCGTGGCTTAGGGATCACAGTCCTGCACTACTATTTCCAATGTCTAAAAACAGTAGTTTCATTTATTTTGTCCAGTTTTTCTTTTTTTTTTTTATGGATAGAAGGTAACACAAATGGAGTTCATTTGTCATGGTTTGTGTGGTAGTGTCCTATTGCTGTAACAAGTCGCCATGAATGTAGCAGCTTAAACACACAACAACACAAATGTATTATCTTAACAGTTCTGTGGGTTAGAAGTCCAATGCAAGTCTCGTTGGGCTAAAATCAAGGTGTTGGCTGGCCTTATGACATCTTGGAAGCCCTGAAAACAATCCATTTTCTTGCCTTTTCTAGCTTCTAGAGGTTGCCTGCATTCCTTATGGGCTCCCTTTTCCATCCTCAAAGCCAGAGATGGTACATTGATCCCTTCTCATGTTGCATCACTCTGACCTCCTCTTCTACTTCTTAGGACCCTTGTTGATGACATTGGGCGTACCTGGATAATCCAGGTTAATCTCTCTATTTCAAGGTCAACTGATTAGCAAACTTAATCCTACCTGCAACTGTAATTCCTCTTTGCCATTTAAACTACATATTCCCAGGCTCTTGGGATTAGGATGTGGACATTGTGGGGAGACTTTTTTTTTTCTAACCACAGTTGGAAAGCAGAGTCTGGAATTAGAACATAAACATAATTCCCCAGAAGGAGAAGAAGAACCGCAGAGAAGGCAATGCCAACAAAATTTTGGAAGTGGGGAGGAATAAAAGGTTTAAAGGTCTAGGAAAGGATAACTTTTAAACCAACAATCGAGCGAGCTGGGAAAGTAACTGGCTTAGACTGTACAATCCTCAAAATGCTCAGGAATTAGAGGTACCAGGTACACCTGGTTGTATCAGCTGACATAGGATGCTATAATGATTGAGCGCCTATTCAAGAAGCAGTTAGAGTCCTGAACACCCTTTCCAACTCTGTTCAGTCAGTTCAGGTAAGTGTCCTCTTCAATGCTAGCACAAAGCATTGGGATTTTATTGCCTAACAAGTTACCTTTCTTATTGAAATGATTCAGCCAGAGAGTAAGCCCACCACGGACAAGCCCACCCACAAGCTCAGAACTGCCAACCAGATTTGTAGTCCTTGCTCTTAAATGCCAGCAAGCAGACAAGGAGTAGCAGACATCAGGAAGCTTGCATCACAAAAGACAAATAAGCATGCAAACAAGCAAATAAATACAGTAGAGCTTAAAGGATGCAGGTTTTAAGAAAGGGAAATATTCAAAAAATTATCTCTAATACCATCAGAGATATGGAGAAGATACTGAAACTGTGAAATAGAAACAAGTTGCCCCCCCATGGAAAAAAACCAGAAAATAAAATTTTAAAACAAACAAAAACAAATGGTAGCAGAAAATTAAAACTCAGTAGAAAGGCTTGAAGATAGACTTACAGAAATGTTACAGAAGGTAGAGAAAAAGAGAAGTGGAAAACACAAATTCCGGATTAAAATGACCCATCTGGTGGGGCGCCTGGGTGGCACAGCGGTTAAAGCGTCTGCCTTCGGCTCAGGGCGTGATCCCGGCGTTCTGGGATCGAGCCCCACATCAGGCTCCTCCACTATGAGCCTGCTTCTTCCTCTCCCACTCCCCCTGCTTGTGTTCCCTCTCTCGCTGGCTGTCTCTATCTCTGTCGAATAAATAAATAAACTCTTTAAAAAAAAAAAATGACCCATCTGGTACCCCTCACAATGAATGAAAATAAACACTCATCCCAGTGTATTCGTGAGAAATTTCAGAACTGGGGACAAATAGAAGATTCTACATACATACAGGAGGGGAGAACCTGGGCACATTCAAAAGAGAGGGTATCCAAATGACTCAGCCATATCAACAGCAACTCCAGAAGCTACAAGAAACTAAAGTGACGCTTTCAAAATTTGGAGGAAATAATTTCAACCTAAAATTCCATATTAGCAAACCATCAACCTAGCATGAATATTTAAAGCTATGTATTATATTTTATATATTATATAAATAGAATAAGATAACTACAGAATTATAGAAAAAGAATAAGACACCTATCGGTTGGAGAATCCTAACATTGCTCCTTAGCAGTTTTCTCAGAAATCACCAACATCTTTATTGGCTTGAGCTTCCAATTCCGCGGACTGCATTCCAGATGCCTGGTCAGGGAGAATTACTATTCCAGCGGTGTTCTTCCTGTCGTGACCAGAAAAATGAGCAAGTCAGCAGGAAATCTGCAGCCATGTGGCAGTCCAGAGGTGAGATACTTTGGACTTTGTAGCCACCTCAGATCACAGCACAGAGCTGTCCCCTCTGTCTAGGGAGGGCCCCCAAGTCTGCATGACTCTGGGCATGGAACTAGAGGGGATAGGTTGAACACCTGTCAGCCACTGTGGTTCCCTCCCATCTGAAACCTCTCCTACCCTGCCCACACCATCACTCTGGAGACAAAGGTGCTCAGCTCTCCTCTCTCAAAACCTCTGCTGTCCTAAGATACTAGTCTGCTCCATAATGATTTGTTTACCTGTTTGTCTCCATCCTTGCTACCCCCACTGCAGAAGGCGGCATTCTTGAGGGTAAGGACCACATCTTGTTGGCCGTTGGGGCAAGCCATGAATGGGCCTTCATTTGAAAAAAATCCACCCATTATTTGCCCTTCTTTTAACCCTGGCATGCACTGTTCTGGGATACCAGTAGACAAATTAGATGGCGTTCTTGGACTTACATTCTCAGGGAGGGGGGACACAATGTAACATAACTAACACGGGTACGTGAGCAAATGCCCACGTGGCTCTGGGATAGTCAGAGGTAGAACAGAGCTCTGTGGTCTTGTGGCTTGTCCCGGAAAGTTCAGCCATAAACAAGGGTCCTCACTGTCATCTGTCACTCAGTTAGTTTAGAATCTTCCAGCAAGGAAACTGTGTAGGTGTATTTTAGTGCAACTAATATTTATTAATACCCATGAGCAAACTATTGAATATGCAAGGATGAGTATGATTTATCCCTTAAGGGACTTGTTTTCTGTTTCTAAGAAAGAGACATGAAGTATAACATCTTAATAAAATGTAGAAAGTGCTGTCTGTGCTAGAAACCAAGGTGCTGAGGGGTGTAGAGGACATTTAGAGAGGACTTTCTCGATCTGGCCTCATCAGGACACCTGTCAGCTCTGCCATCACAGACAGGAAGACCAGACCCTGAGCACACAGGAGTTCTCAGACAGGGCTGACAGAGACTGGGAAGCTGTCGGGCAAATCTCGGGGCTCCTGGCTTCAGGGCTGTCCACAGTTCTGTAAATACTGACAGGTCTGGCACTGAGCAACCCTGTGAAGTGGTTTCAGCATGCCTGCTGGAGTGCTCAGCCCCCCACCTCCCTCCCCCTACACCTCAGCACCTTCTGTTTTATGCTCCCTTGCTCCCTCCCCACCCTGCTGTGTCCCCCTAAAGGCTTCTGGTCTTCCCATCCTGGCTTAGAGCTTCCTGCACTCCCCCCTTCATACGACACATGCACACATCTTCAGGGAGCTGTATAAGGCAAAGTGTTGTTTGTGTGACTGGGACATTGTATAAGCAGGACCTGTGGGATATGGTCTAAGCATATTCGGCTTTCCTCCTCCACTGTCCCTTTAAAATGCATCCAGGGGAGGAATTTTGTCCCCTCCTAATGGATAGAGACTCCCGCAGGCCCGTGGCTGTGCTGGGTTCATGTAGAAATAGGAAGTCTTAGTCATTTTACGTGGCAAAACTCAGTGTCTGATAAAAACATCAGAATATCCTGTTTAATACATTATTAATTCAAAGTACAGAGATCTACTGATTCTCCCCCAGCTCATATCCTTCTCGGGTGGGAGGCAGGAAGGCAAAGAGGGCTGGAGGAAGTTCTTACTTGGCTGGTGTGCTTGGCTACTGCTCCCTTGGTCTGGTGGGTGTTTAAAGTGGCCTCTCGATCTCTAGAGCACCCCGTAGGCTCCTGGGAGGCCTCCCTGTTCACACATGTGACTGCAACCCCACAGCCCAGGCGAGCTTCTTCCCCGAGATGCTGTTCCCACCTCCCCTCAGCATTCATTTCCTAGCCGGCCATCCACACAGACCATCTGCAACAAGGGACCACTCACTTTGGAAACAACCTCGTGGACAGGATTCCATTTCAAAGATTCCAAGCCATATTCCTCTTGTAGGCGCCACATCTGGTCCCCGGGCTTCTTGCACCCTGGTCCCCGTCCTAGAGGGCTGCACGTTCTTCCCAGCTACTTCTCTTTCTTCTCTCTCCCTCTGCCATGTCCCCTCCAGGCCGATGGCCAAAGGCCCTAAGTGGCTTTGGCACTACACACAAAATACAATGACAATGGTGTTCTCTGCTACTGTGCAAGCGCTGAGGCTGTGTGGGCATGTGCTGGGGCCAGTGTGTGCGTCTCAGTTTCTGGAGGCAGATAATTGTGCCCCCTGAGGGTCTGTTGAAGCTGGCTCTCCCTGGGTATGAGGCAGACAAGATGACCCTCTCAATGCCCTCGCCTTGAAATGGGGGACTGGGACTCGCACAGAGGTAGCTTTCTCCCAAGAAATCACTTTACAAATCCTCCCCTTCTTCATGAGTTCTCCCCAGTTTTGTAACTTTTTAATACCTTCCTTGAAGGGTTGTTATTTAACTGACTCTTGACCTCTGATATTTACCAATCGAACATATAGGACACAGCTCCCTATTTAACATTTTGTTGCCCGTATGTGTTTGTTCTCAGTGAAATCCAATTATTACACTGTAACTTGCCCTTTCCATTTGTCTGCATCATGTGTCTCCCTACAGGTCCATAAATATAGATCACAGTCTGTCTTTTGCACAGATGTATATATAAATGAATTTATGTAAATGGCAGGGCTAGGACTAAAGTGGGACAAACAAGGTGGCTAGGTAGCAGAACTTAAGGAGGTGCTCATATCAGGGTCATGCCCATCACACTCTTTGTCTTTCATGCAGCCCTTTTATTTTTAGGAGGCATCGTATGATAAAGAGCATGGACTCCAGATCCAGGGTGCCTAGGTTTGAATCCTGACTCTACCACTTGTTAGCTGTGTGAACTCTGGCAACTTTACGTTCTGTACTTCAGTTTCAGCATCTGGTAAATGGGTCCATAAGAGAATCTAATAGTATTTATCCCATTGGGATACACACACACACACACCAATAGATATAAAACAATGTTTATATATTTAATTTATACATGTATTTAAAATTTATATAGAGATAATATATGTATGTATATAGAGAGTATATATATAAATATATGTATATATGTGCATATATAGAGGGAGTATATGTGTGTATATGTATAGAGAGAATACATCTACAAATATGTGTGTATCTGTCCGTGTCTGATACCTCGAAGACCTATATGAGTGCTAGCTATTTCAATTATTATTACCGTTAAATATACTTGCCTAATCCTCCTCTTTGTTCTTCCTCCTTCAGCTGCATGAATTTTTCCCTGCAACCCTCAAATGATACTTCATGTTAACAACTTGAGAATATTCTTTTAAAAAAAGCTCCGTGCTCTGGGCGCCCGTGTGGCTCAATCGGTTGAGTGCCCGACTCTTGATTTCGGCTCAGGTCATGATCTCAGGATTGGGAGATCGAGCCCCCCGTTGGGTTCTGCACTCGGGGTGGGGTCTGCTTGAGGATTCTCTCCCTCTCCCTGTGCCCCTCCCCCTGTTTGCATTCTCTCTCTCACTATCTCTCTAAATAAATAAGTAAAATCTTTAAACAAAAGAAAAAAACCTCCACGCTCATTGACATACCAACTTTGTCATATATTAAATTCTCATTTGAAATGAAAATCTACTTCTGGACCATTTTTTTTCTGTCTGACAGATCTATTTGCTTATTCCTATGTCAATATGATATTGATCTGAGTACATAAGTTTTAACTATGTGTGGACGTTTTGAAAAACAAGTCTTCATGTTTTTCTTCCAAATTTCTCTTGGTTATTCTCAGCTATACATTCTTCCAAGTGAAATTTAAGATAATTTTATCCAATTTCAGGGTGAAGAAAATTCTGTCAACATTCTAATTGAAATTATATAATTACATAATAATGATAGGAATTAATTTTTAGGATATTAAATCTTCCCATCCATAAAAAGATATATCTCTTCCCTTATTTAGAACTCACTTTATATCTTTCAAATACATTTTAAGGTTTTCTTTAGATAGATACAATGCTTTCACCATTATATTTATTTGTGTGAGTTTTACACTGATAGTTTTTGTCACTGTTATGAACAAAGTATTTTTCACTATTTCTTTCTTTGTATGAAAAGCAGCATATTAATTTTTGTATACTTATCTTACATATAGCTACTTTGTTAAATTCCTTACCTGGATAAAAAAGATTATGTCATCAGCAGGAGACAATTTTACTTTTCCTCACTTAATATGTATTCCAATTATTTCATTTTCTTGCCTGATTGCATTTGCTAAAACCTCCAAGGCACTGTTCAAGGAAAATGGCAGAGCTGGCATCCTTGTCTGGTTTCCAATGGTAACTGAAATGGTTTCAGAATTGCTATTAGGATAATAGCGAATGAGACTAAGAACAGCCTGTAACATATTTAAGTTGATTCTTACTCTTATCTTATTTAGAATTCTTTTGAAAAATAGTGGCTGAACTTTATTAACCTTTTCAAAGTCTATTGATACGACCACATGGATTTTCTCTTTTAATCTGTCATTGCAATCAACTTCATGTATACATTTCTTGATATTTGGACCACCCCCGCATTTCTAGAATAAAATTTACTTGGTCATAGTGTATTTCCTTTGATACATTGTTGTATTTTATTTGCTAGTATTGTATCATAATTTCTGTTTTTATATTCATAATGAGACTATAGTTTTTCTTTCTATACTCTGTCATATTTTTGTGTTACCTGTATAAAATAAATTAGAAAACCTTTCATCTTTTTCTATGTATGGAATAATGTAACTATTACTGGATTATCTGTTTTTTAAAGGTTGGATAGAACCCAACTTGAAAGCCATCAGTTTTCAGTAACTCTTTTAGTGATAAATCTTTATTCACATTTCCTGTCTCTACTGTGATAATTGTGTATGTAAGTTTCCCATTTCTTCTTAATTTTGTTGTTATGTACTTCATTGAAAATCAGCCATTTCCCCTAGAGAGTACCTTCCCCTTCCCTTCCTTCCTTCCTTCCTTCCTTCCTTCCTTCCTTCCTTCCCTTCTTCCTTCTTTCTTTCCCTCTCTCCTTTTTCCTCCTAAATTAGGTTCAAGAAAATTAGCCATTTATCTGTCTCTTCAAAGACCAGCTTTGGGAATTATTTATCCTTTCAAATTTTTGTTGTTGTTGTTTTCTGTTTAATCCCTACTTTCTATTTTGGATTATTTTGCTGTACTTTCCCCCTCCCTTTTATATACAAATACAACCTCAATTTTTAGATTTCTTTTTTTTAAGGTATTTAAAGTCATAAAAAGTTTTTGCTATGTGGAGAGATATTGACAGAAAGTATACTCTTTCACATTGCTTTCTAGAACATTTACGCTTTTTTTCTAACTCTCTTGACTTGTGACTAGATAAAATGGTTGTGAAAGTTCTACTTTTTTTTTTAATTTAAGGATTCTATTGTGGCCAAGTGAGAAAAGACACACCTTGGTATATCTTATTTATTTTTGCCTTTATATTTCCAAAATTGAGGTCTTTGCTTTGATTCTGTTTTTATTTGGTTATTGGACTCTTAGGTGGTTCTTGTTGGATGGAATATATGTGGGTTTTTCCCATTGGACTTGTACGATGTGACAGCCCTAGGTGTGGGGGTGATATATACACCAATTTCTTGCAAATTCTCAAATATATTTCTACATCACTGACCCAGAGAATAATATCTTAGCTGAGAAGAGGATTCTTGGATTGCAAGTTTTTTTCTTCATAGTCCATAGGCATTAAATTACCATAATCTAGTCTCTAGACAAAGTAAGAAATCTGCTACCAATCTGAAGCTCTTTATAAATAGCTTGTCTTTACTGTCTGGAATCTGTAAGATTGCTTCTCTAGCCTCCAACCTATTTTGCTTCAGTTGTTCCTTTTCCAGACTCTCTCCATTACCCTAGAGCACATTTCAAGGTAGAAGGCCAAGATGAGAAAAATCCCTGAAGGGCTATCAGGAAGAGGCTTAGAATTTCTTGCCTGGCTTTAGCAGCTGAAAGCTCTCTACTCTGTTGCTTGGCTAGATTGCCGTCTGAACTCTGGCCCTGCAGTTCATGAGAATGGGGTGCAGGATAGTATTTAATAAACATTTGTTGACAGACTGATTCACTACAAGGCTGTAGGGTCTGCTGCAATCACCAACAAATGTTACTTTGGTTTAACAAGTTCCAAATGTTACAATTTTCTCTGCTGGCTCAGAGCAACACTGCCAGTTCTTAACTTTAGGTAAATCAGGCCATGCTTTTAAGGAGATAGGCTGAGGAAAGGTCTAAATGTGAATTATTTTTCATAAACATTCATTTAGGAAAATGCACAAATCGTGAATGTGCAGCTCAGTGAATTATCACAATTGGAACACACCCATGTAACTACGGCTCACAGCAAGAAACTGTGTACCAGTCCCCCACACGCTCCCCTATTCTCCTTCTAATCACTGTCCCCTCCTTTCTTCCCAGAAGTAATCACTATCCCTTCCTCTCACACAATAGTTCTGCCTGCGTTTTGAACTTTATATAGAAGGAATTGTTTTGTGTGTACTCTTTTGTGTCTAGCTCCTTCTGCTCAACATTCTGCTTGAGAGAGTCCTCTAGGCTGCTGCCCGTAGCTGGCGATTGTTCTTTCTCATCACTGAATACGCCACCACTGACTCACCCACTCTACTGTTCATGCACGTTGGGTTATTTCCAGTTTTTACTATGATGAATAATGCTGCTATGGCTACTCCAAGAAATTTTCTCTTTCTCTTTCTACCTGAGGTCCCAATTCGAGAAAGAGAAAGAAAGGCATCACACTCCTTTCTCATCCTCATACTTTTAATTCCACAGATCTTAAATATGGATTGAATGTTGGTATCACCCCAAGTCCCATGTTGAAACCCTCGCCCCCAACGTGATGCCTTCTGGAGGTGAGGCATTTGAGAGGTGATCAAGTTCAGAGGTGGCCATGGGAGTGGTGTCCTCCTGATGGGCACAGGCAGAACTTGGGAACTCACTGGACTTGGATAACAAGATGGGAAAGAGTCAAAGATCGACATCAGGTCAGCGCCAAGGGCAGTCATAACATCATTGTAGGAAATACAGATGGCAGGAAATGCGGAGTTTGGGGAGTGAGGGTGACCAAAAGTTGGATTTCAACATCCTTCAGAAAAAAAGAAGGCTGGGAACTATGCTACTTTATCTATTTTATACATGGGAGAATTGAGTCAAAGAAAGATGAGTTGACCTGTCCAAAATAAAAATTCTAATTTCTAGCAGACCTGATGGGAGAATTAAGGACTCCTGACTCCTCATCACTGCATGAAGTGAACTGCCATCTGAAAGGACTTCCATTTGTTTTGGAAGTCATACAACACTGAAAATGTATTTCACCGTCCCCTCCTTTCAAAAGTGCCTCAATTACGGCACAGCCTTGCCCATGGGGAAGGAAAGACGGTCTTTCAAGAGAGCGATGGAACATGAGTAATGGTGGCATCTGGAAATTATTTACCAATTGGAGGAAGAGCAGCTTCAGGGAGCCGACATGGAGCACTGGAAGGAACAACAGGCCCAGCGGAAGGTGTGCGGTCTGGGGCCTTGAGTTGGTGATTTGTGTGTTTGTGTGTGTGTGTGTGTGTGTGTGTGTGTGTTTATTTATTTATTTATCTATTTATTTATTAATAATATTTTTTTATTATGTTATGTTAGTCACCATACAGTATATCCTTAGTTTTTGATGTAATGTTCCATGATTCATTAGTTGCATATAACACCCAGTGCACCATGCAATACGTGCCCTCCTTACTACCCATCACCGGCCTATCCCATTCCCCCACCCCCCCTCCCCTCTGAAGCCCTCAGTTTGTTTCCCAGAGTCCATAGTCTCTCATGGTTCATTCCCCCTTCTGTTTAACCCCCCCTTCCTTCTTCCCTGAGTTGGTGATTTGGCCGGAGCTGGGTCAGCGGCCCTAAAGTGGGGAACCTCAGGGGTGCCCTCTGGAGGGGAGGGAGAGGGAAGGGAGAGGACCAGCAAACTGCAGCAGGAAGAGGCTCGGGCACTGCGGAGGGGTTGACTAGTTGCCAGCACTTCGTGAAGCAGCCCGGGGAGTATAGGCAGCCACAGGTCATCAGAGTCCGTGCGTGGCTGGCCACATGGATCTGCCATGGATGGAGAAACATCTTGTGCACTGAGAGCTTTGCCCCCTTCACCATTCAGTCTCTTACCAGAGCTGCACATTTGCCACTGATCTGAGGGGTCCAAGTTCTGTTTCCTGGGCCCGTCCTCTGGGGAAGCATCATTGGAAGCCGTGGAGTCAGGGATAGAAAGAGAAGGCTGAGCACGGAAACTGAGAAATAGAAAAAAACTGGCAAGTTGACACTTACCTGCTGACATTCCCCCCCGTCCTTCTGCTACCATTGTTCCTCACGCTCTCACTTCATTCACCCTCACAACGACGTGCATATGACCTGCCATGACCTTGCCTCTTCCAGGAAGCCCTCTTCGGGTGCAACGTCCTCATTGCTCCGTGCATTCTGCACCCCGCCTAGCACGTAGTACTCCCCTGATCTAGCTACACAGCTGTTCCTCTGCCTGGATTCGAATCTCCTGAGGGCAGGGACTCCACCGAGTTCACTTCTGGGTAGTCCGCATGTCTCAAGTTCTCCACGCTCCTGGTTCAAGTGACCATAAGCCAAGCCCCCACTGTGTGTGCATGGAAGAAGCCTGGGCCCACCAAATGCTCGGCACCTCCCCCAACGTCCCTCTTCCTCTTGCTCCAGCTGCTGCTCTGAGTGAGTCTGTGCCAGTGGATGTCCCGTCCAGTCTCTTGTCCCCACGCCCTTGACTCCCTAAGCCTTTGATGCTACACAGTCCAGCTAACAAGAGCCCACGGAGTCCAGTGACACTCTATTAAACACGGAGTTAACACCAACCTGGGAACAGAAAGCTTCCAAAAACCAGCCTCTCGAGATCAAATGTGGATGCTCCTGAAGTCCTCCCACCTTGCTTTGTCTTCGGGTCTCTTCCTCTGGCCATCAATCTTCTTGATTCCGGCTGGTAGCCATGCTGCCCGGATCCGCTCCAGCCCAAACAAGAATCTCCCATGTAAACCTTCCCTCCCTGATGCTCCAGACACTGGAATATCTTCCCATTACTATGTTATCCTCCCACAAGGATGATGGTCTCTTTGTAGAAATGGGCTGAGCAGTTCTGCGCCTCTCCCAGTTCTGAGCCTATACCCCTGCCATACCTTTGCAGAAGCAACAAGGATACGGCGGTGCCCCCCTTCTCCGTGGAGGATACATTCCAAGATGCCTGAAACTGTGCATAGTACCAAATCCTATATAGACTGTATTTTTTCGTAGACATACATACTTACGGTAAGATTAATCTATAAATTAGGCACAGTAAGAGATGAACAACAACAATAATAAAATAGAATAATTATAACAATCTGCCATAATAAAAATGACATGAATGTGGTCTCTCGCTCTCTTAAATATCTTATCGTACTGCACTCACCCTTCTCGTGATGATACCAGATGATAAAATGCCTACATGATGAGATAAAGGGAGGTGCGTGATGTAGGCACATGACGTAGCGTCATGACGCAGCGTCAGGCTACTACTGACCGTCTGATGACAAGTCTGGAGCAGGATCATCTGCTTCTGGACCACGGTTGACTGTGGGCAACTGAAACCACAGAAAGCAAAGCCTTGGCTGGACGGGGAGCGGATACTGTATTCCAAAGACGAATTGTAGTGCCATCCTTACAGTCCAGGGGCTGGCTGCAGTTTGTAAACTGCATTTCCCATCTTGTGTTTTTTCTCCATCATATTATTAAATTCAGAGCACTTAACAAGGTTGTCTGGGACATACTAAGTACCCAATGATGTTGGTTAATTGAATTGAGGAGCTTAATTTCCTTCATTATTCAATTTTGGTGGAAGATAAAACAGTATTTGTAACTTGTTTGATGAAATAATTAAGAGATAGTGGCTGCACAAAATAGTGGGAAAGTTTTACATTTATATCTTCTGACCTGGGAAGTTATTGAAGCTGGCCAATTGATCATTTTTCAGTAGGCTATAAAAATGCAGTTTATGTCCTCAAAACCAATAAGCTTGTTGGATCCAATTCAAAGAGCCCAGGCGGAGAGTGGGGGTCAGGAAAAGGACTGTGACAGACACAGGGCTAGAATTCCCTGTCTAAATTATGGGGAGCCGGGCCTGCCCACAGTTGCCCATGAACCAGAAAACAGAGCAGAGGTGAACTCGAGAAACAGGAAAATAGAGTAAAACTTTAGTCAAAGTTAACAAAGTGTCTGAGCCAGTGAGACAGCTGCAGGCAGATCATGGGACAGTCGCTGGTACCCCAAACACGAAGATTGAGGGGATGGGCTGGGAGTCAGAACCTCATGAGAGCCCGGGGGCCGCTGGGCTGAAACCGAGGGTATTTACCATGGAGCGGCAAGGACCTGGAGGCCAAGAGAGCTCCAGCAAGTGTCAACCAGAAATGAGTGCCCAGAGTTGGCTTGAAAACCCAGGCAGGCTGCCAAAGACCGGAACTAAACCCAAGTGTCCATGGACAGGAGGATGTAGGCATAAAGTGTGCTTCCCACAATACAGCGATGGAATGACCAAAGTACAGCTGTGAAAACATGGCCGTTCCTCCCCAGTTGGACCCCGAGCAAAAGAACGAGGACGCAAAGGACTACGCCAGTGGAATTCCATTTATTCAAAAGCAGGCAAACAGAACCATACTTTTTAGATTTTAAACACATAGGTGGTAAAACTATAAAGAAAAGGATGACCTTACTAGAGTAAAGAAGAGAGTGAATTACCTCCACAGGGACTCTTCACGGTGGTGCATAATATCTTATTTCTTCGCCTGGCTGGTGGTTCCAGGAGTGTTTGCTTTGTATTTATTAATTAAATTGTCCACATATGTTTCGTGCACTTTTCTTTTTCAATGCTCTATTTCATAACTTTTAAGAAAGTGAGTTAAAGAAATCAAACACTTTAAAATTCTGCAACCAGTCCTTTTAAGGGAGGGTTCCAGTCATTGCTTCACTCACCAGCCATACGTGACAATTTTGGTAGGCTCCCTATAGGCAAAACCTGCAGGCTTCTTGGTCCATTTATTCAATCAACAAACACATACCAGGAGCTTACTATGGGCTGGGTACTGTGCTAGCCCCTGGGGGTTCAGGTATGCTCCTTGCTCCGGTGGTATCCAGTGAACAAAGAAAATGATGTGATGCATAAGGCTTCCCTTTCCCCCTAGAATTTCTGGAAGCCCAGAGCTGAAGTTTGGTCTTATTTTTGGTAGCTGTCCCTATCAGAGATTTTTAGATATAATTATCTCCCCTCTCCCTCCCGTCTGCACCCCTAGCTTCATTATACAAGCTAAGTTTTTACTCATTACTTTTGCAAGATCTGCCACATTTTACTGGAAGCCGCTTCAAATCCTTTCGGGTGGTAGTCAGAGAAAGTAGTGAATAGCCGGAAGCCCCTTGCTCTCCTGTCGGCCTTCTCCCCCTCTCCTCAGGCCAGGTCCCACCCTCCCCCCTCTGCCCTTCCCTGAGCCTGGGCTTGCCCTTTCTGCCCCTCTCCGTAAACCTCTATCTGGGAGGCTGTGCCCATACTTGAGACGTTTGGGGGGACACTCTTACTTTTTATACCTCTCACATTTTCCAATCCCTTGGCCCCAGAAGCTAACACGTGAGCAGGGCTTGTTTCTCTTATCGGTCCCCGCCCCGCAGAGTGAAGACTTTGTAAGGGCGAGCGGTGAGCCGGAGAAGGAGCAGACTTAATGCTGGATTTGTAGGCTGAATGCTTCCATTACCCCGGCAATAACGGGCTGGAGAGGGCCCTTCAAACAGAAATACACTTTAATTTACCATCTTGAAACACCCTTAATCAACTCTCAGAACACACTTCACTTTGCTAAAAGATGTGCTGGCAGGAAGCGTATTTCAACGGACGGGGAACGCCAGCTGACTTTGCTGTGGGAGGAGAGGTGACTTAAAATAGTGCCCCCAAATGAATGTGCGGACTGGACCCCGGGCTTGCCCCGGGAGAGGCCACGGGTGCCGCTGTGGTTAGTCCAGGGCTCGTTCCAGCTTTCCTGGCACCTTCCCCCGAGGGCTTGTGACGGGAGGGGCTGCAGACACCAGGCTTTCCTCTGTTCCCTTGAAGCGATAAACCTATGCAGGCATCTTTGGAATGGGACCATGCCAAGGAGCCTGTTCCCTTTATGACTCCACCAGGCTTCTGGGCCATTTCCAAGACATTATCTGGAGAGAGAAAAATGTTCAGGGAGCTGGACAAAAAAAAAAGTGCCTTGATTATGTTTAGAGCCATTTTCAGCATGACTGAAATAAGTTTGGGCTGTTCTGGGGAAATGGGCTGAGAGCTCTGTGCCGTATGGCTGGACTCTCTTGCGCCGGAAGAAAATGCATTCAGAACAACAACGTGAAGTCCTGCAACTGTGTGCCCCTTCCCCCACACCACAAACCCTCTAGTGTTCCTGCACACACACCAATGCCCACACCCATGCCCACGTTCAAACACACAAGCGTTTGCCTAAATGGGTATATGAACACAAAGGTCAGCAAGGGAAAGAGAACGGAGGGAAAGCTACAAAGGAAAGACACTTTTAAGAAAACAATGCCTTTAGTACGAGTACCAGGAGAAGAGTAGATCCCGAGTTTATGGGTTCTCTATAAAAAAAAGAACGCACTTACAGGGGATGATAAAATCACATCCAGAGTTTTGGAAGAGGTTGGGGCATGTGTGGGCTGTGAAACTTTAGGCCACTAGGTTAACGGTAAACGCGCATCTAACCAGAATTCGTCTTTGGCCCCATCACAAGTCAGTGCCTTTGCCAAATTGATTTTCATATATACACGTATTTCCCACATAGGTGGGTGGGATGGGAGACACCTTGGGACCACAACGGCCACACAGGCCCCCTGCTCCAGTAAGGACAATGGTGCATTGATATAATAATACACCCCTTACTGTTCTTTTAATATCTGTAGAATCTGTCACCTTCCTCATCCTTGATATGGGTAATTTCTGTTGATAAGTATCCATTTTATCGATTTAACAGCACCAGCTTTGGATTTCATCCATGTTTCTCTATTGTTTGTCTGTTTTCTGCTTCATGGAGTTCTGCTCTAATGTGTATTATTTATTCTGTTCTACTACTGTGGGATTAACTGACTCTTCTTTTTGCTGGGGTCTTAACGTAAAATCAGAGTTCACTGATTTGAGACCATTCTTCTCTTCTAATGTTTCAGATTAGTGCAATAAAATTCCTTCTCAGCTCCAGTTAGCAACATCCCACCCATTTTGATATGCTATGTTTCCAATTTTATTCAGTTCAAATACTTTCTAATTTCCCTTATGATTTCTTCTCTGACCCCTGAGTTATTTAGAAGTATGTTATTTAGTTTCCAGGTATCTGGAGATCTGCTAGTGATCTTTCAGGAATTGATTTATGTTTTAATTCCATAGTGGTCAGAGAACACACTCAGTATGAACATACTTTTACAGTCACTGAGAATTGTTTTACAGCCTAGAATATGACCATTCTTGGTAAGTGTTCTGTGTACATTTGAAAAGAAAGTGTATTCTGCTGTGCTTGACTGCAGTGTTGTATAAATGTCAATTAAGTCAGGTTGGTTGATAGTATTGTTTAAATCTTCAATATCCTTACTAATTTTCTCTAGACTTGTTCTATCAATTATCAAGAATGGGATATTGAAATCCCTATTGCAGACTTCTCTATTTCTCCTTGTACTTTTTAAAAAGAGATTTTATTTATTTATTTTGAGAGAGAGAGAGCATGAGCAGGGAGAAGGGCAGAGAGGGAGAGAGAGAGAATCTCAAGCAGGCTCCACACACAATACGGAGCCCCACGTGGGGTTCTATCTCACAACCTTGAGATCGTGGGTGAGCTGAAATCAAGTCAGACGCTTAACCGACTGAGCCACCCAGGGGCCACTCCTTGTACTCCTTTTATTCACATATTTATTTTATTTTTTAAAGATTTTATTTATTTATCTGACAGAGAGAGAGACAGCCAGCAAGAGAAGGAACACAAGCAGGGGGAGTGGGAGAGGAAGAAGCAGGCTCCCAGCGGAAGAGCCTGATGTGGGGCTCGATCCCATAACGCCGGGATCACGCCCTGAGCTGAAGGCAGACGCTTAACGGCTGAGCCACCCAGGCGCCCCCATTCACATATTTTAAAGCTCTTTTATTAGATGCATGCATATTTAGTATTGTCATGTCCTTTTGAGGAATTGGTTCCTTTATCATTATGAAATAACCTTTGTATCCATGATAATATTATTTCCTCTGAAATCTATGTCTAATATAGGGAATCCAGCTTTCTTTTGATCAGTGTTAGTGCCATTTACCTTTTTCCATCTTTTTAACCTAATTGTGCATTAATATTTGAAGTGAGTTTCTCGTAGGCAGCCTATACTGGGTCAATCTGACAACCTCTACCTTTTAATTGAGATGTTTAGAACATTTACATGACATTTAATTATTTGTACAGTTAGTTTTAAATTTATGATATTGTGGTTTGTTTTCTATGTGACCCATATGTTCTTTGTTCCTCATTTTCTCTTTTCCTGCCTTCTTTTGAATTAATTGGTGAATTTAGAGTTCAAAGTGTACATCTCCAACTTACTACGATTTACCTCCAGGTGATATTGGTCACTATACCCGTAAGTATCTTACCACAACATGCTTCCATTTCTCTGCTCTCCATCTTTGAGCTATTGTTGCCACACAATTTACTGTTTTAAACCCCATGCTGTGTTGCCATTATTGTTTTTAAACAATCAATTCTTTTTTAAGGGTTTTTTTTTTTTGGTGCACTTTTTAAAGGATATTTAAGTAATTTTTAAGTCCCTCTATAATTACCCATATACATACCATTTCCACTTCTTCAGAACTTTGTGCAAGTTCACATTTCCATCTGGTGTTATTTCTTTAGGTCGGAATGACTCCTTTAGTATTTTTTGTAGTTCCGGTCTGCTGGTGATAAATTCTTTCAGCTTTTGTGTCTGAAAGTCTTTATTTTGCTTTCATTTTTTGAGAGATACTTTCACTGGGTATAGAATTCTAGTTTAAAGATTTTTTTTCTTTTAGCACTTAAAAATGTTGTTCTGTTGTCTTCTTGCTTAAACTTTCCTGATGAAAAAATTGCTAGCATCCTTATCTTGTTCCTCTGTACATCTTTTATTTTCTCTGATTGCTTATAAGATTTTCTCTTTTTTGCTGGTTTTTGGCAATTGATTATGATATGAGTTGGTGTCATTTTCCTTATTTTTCTTATGTTTCTGATTAGCTTGTTGAAAAATACAATAAAGTTTTATTTGATTTTTAAAATATGTTTCATGTCTCTACTTAACTCTTTGAACATATGAAATAAAATTATATTAAACATTTCTACGGCCTTGCCTGTTATTTCTAATATCTGTGTCAGTTCTAGATCAGTTTTGGTTGATTTTTCTCTTCATTATATTTTCCCGCTTACTTGTATACTTGTGAGCTTTTACTGGATGCTATATATTGCAAATTTTACCTTGTCGGGTGTTGGTTAATTTTGTATTTTTAGAAATATTTTTGAGCTATGTTCTGGGATGCAGATAAGTTATTTGGAAATAATTTGATGCTTTCAAGTCTTTCAATATTTGTTAGGTAAGATTAGAATAGTACTCAATCTGGGCCTAATTTTTCCCCCACTTCTAGACAAAGACTGTGCACTCTACCTGATGCCCTATGAATCAGAGGTTTTCTGGTTTGCCTGGTAAGAGCAGGCACTATTCCCAGGCCCATGTGGAGCACACGCACACTCACCTGCACCAGTGAGCTTCCTCACATCATCAGTACTCTGCTGAATACTCAGGGAGACCCCCACTGCAGGACACCGGAGTTCTCCCTCTATCAGCTCTCTCTTCTCTCTGGTACTCTGTCTTGTGACTCTGGCCACCCTGGTCTTCCCTACTCTCAGCTCCATCTCCTCAGTTCAGAAACTTCCCTCAGGCTCCGTTTGGATTCCTTGTCCGTGTGCCACAGCCTGGAAGCTTTCACAGCTCTAAGCTGGAACAGCTATAGGGCTCCCCTCCTTTGTTTCCCATCTCCAGGGACCTCTGACCCTTATTGCCTGACAGCCAGTGTCTTAAATACTCTTGCTTCATATATTTCATCCTCTTTGGGGATAGTAAGTCGGGTGTTTGTCATTTATCTTGGCTAGAAACAGAAGTCCTTCTTTGACTTTTTAATCTCGTTTTGTACATGAGGAATCTGAGAACTCAAAGGATTAAGGAATTTGCTCAGGGTAATTCAGCTTGTAGCTGGGAAGCGCATGTTCACATCTGGGCAGTCCAATGCCAGAGCCATGCTCTCAAGAGTTACTACGTTGTACTGCTTCTGTGGTCCACATAGTCTATGCAGTTGACCTTATTCCATATTTGCAAGAACATTCTAAGGTAACATTGTTATTCATTTGTTTGCTTAAAAAATATTTGTCGAGGGTCTTCTATGTGCCAGACCAATTCTAGGTGCTAGGAATGCAGCTGTGAGCAAAGTTTACTCAAGTCCTCTGACCTGTTAGAGCTAACATTCTAGCAGGAGGAAGAGACAGCACACAAGGCAAAAAAGTAATTAATAGAGTATGTGAGGCAGCAATATTCTAAGAATCATTTCAAACAGGTATAATGTGTGTGTGTGTGTGTGTGTGTCTGTGTCTGTGTAGTGAAAGGGGATGGCAAGGCAGAGAGGGAGTTCAGGGAAAGTTTTACCAGGAAAGAAACATTTGCATAAAGACAGGAAGAAGTTTAGGGAGCGAACCGTGAAGGAAGGAGCCGTTGGTATTTAAAGTGATAACAGTAATAGGTATAATTAATGAAACACCTGTGATAAGGGCTTTACGTGTACAATCTTCACACACAAAATGAAAAGTAATTTTATTTTTAAACTGTAAATATATTTATTGGGTTTCTTAAGTTATTGAAAGTAGATGCTGGTTATAAAAAAATAAAGCAATACAGAAACACATGTAAATACAAGATGAAGATCTCCTTGTAATTAATCTCTTCTTATGCTCTCCCCCACATTCTCCCTGAGATAACCCTTATTAACTGTTGGATGAATCTTTCTATGCATTCGTAAACATACATGTATAAAGATCCACATAAAATGGGTTTGTGGTGTACATGCTGTCATAGAACTTAGAACTTGGTCTTATTCCCATTTCCTAAATATGTCATGGACACCTTTCCGTGCTCACATACAGACTTTCTTTCTTTTTTTTTTTTTAAAGTTTTTATTTATTTATTTGAAAGAGATAGAGACAGCCAGCGAGAGAGGGAACACAAGCAGGGGGAGTGGGAGAGGAAGGAGCAGGCTCATAGCAGAGAAGCCTGATGTGGGGCTCGATCCCATAACGCCGGGATCACGCCCTGAGCCGACGGCAGACGCTTAACCGCTGTGCCACCCAGGTGCCCCACATACAGACTTTCTGTTTTTCAATGTTGCATCTGAGTGTACTATGCTTTATTTAATTCTTTTGGTTCAAATTTCGATTATGAACAATGTTTTGTTATGATACAAAATGCTACAAGAGACATCTTGCCCACTTTTCTGATTGTGCCTGATACTTTCCATTTGCTTCTCCAGATTTAGGGAAAAAAAGGGGGGGGCCTGGGTGGCGCAGTCATTAAGCGGCTGCCTTCGGCTCAGGGTGTGATCCCAGCATTCTGGATCGAGCCCCACATCAGGCTCTTCCGCTATGAGCCTGCTTCTTCCTCTCCCACTCCCCCTGCTTGTGTTCCCTCTCTCGCTGGCTGTCTCTATCTCTGTCAAATAAATAAATAAAATCTTTTAAAAAAAGAAAAAAAAGGAGTTGAGCAAAGTTAAGTAACTTATTTGAAATTCTACCTACCACAGACAATAGAGTTCATTATAGGCTGTGTCAATATATATCATTGGATTGTCTGTAACAATAATTAACTTTGTCATATAACCAAAAGGTCAATTCAATGAAACCACCAGTGTACCTTTTTGACTAAACTGTCAGGCATGGCTCCGTGTATACACAGCCCTAGTTAGGTTTTTCAATAATGTCACCAGAATTGGGAACTTGAGTCACAGTTTACATCTGAATTTATGGACAATCAAAAGTATTCTGAGATAAAGCATGGGGAGGAAATCCTCAGAGTGGGGGCGTGCATTAATGCACTGACACTTCATGGTAGGAATTGGGGGTCTTGGCATAAGATACCAAAGCATCAAAGCCAATATTTTTTCCTGGATCTGGTCTTTCATTTCTTAATTTACTGGTCTTCAGTTTCCATTTGCCTTTACTTTTCCCTGAAGATGAGATCCTTGTGTTGCCTTTGTCTTTTCTAGAAAGTTCAGGGAAATTTCTCATGAGCGCCACTCACCTAGAACTCCAGAGTTCCTGATGGTGTCCTCTGTCTCTCAAACCTGAGTAACTACAAGAGTCAGGACTCAATGGAGGACATGTTCAGAAACTCCACCCACACTAGCTCAAGTAACTGACCAATCCAGAAGGTGTCGGGCTTGGAAGGGTGTAATCCAGAGACGAATGGTATCTCTCTCTCTCTCTGACTCTCTCTCAATCTCTCACTCTTTGTCTCTCTGCCTCTAACCACCCTCTCAGCTTTCCATCACAGGTATGCTGTCTTCAGGTGGTGGGAAAACTGTCCCCTGAGAGCTCTATATTCATTCCTACTCTTCGTGAATCAGAAGGGAGTGACTCTCAGAGAGACGCTGATCCACACTGCCCGGACCCCATGGCCTCCTCAGTGGGGGAGGGAGATGCAGACAAACAGCAGGCCAGTAACAGCTCCCGTGGTGACTGCGGGTTTTTGGGGGGCCAACTCCTGTGTTGTTCATGCGGTTCCCCTGGACCTCTCACAATGCATGGCACAGCGTAAGGGCCCAGGACAGCGCTTTCTTATTTTCTTATTGAAAATGGAAGCATTAATTGCATCCAACCACCCTGGCTTTCTTGGTACTTATGCATATCTCCTCCTTTAGGTTAAGCACGGCCTGCAGAGAAGCCAGTGGCTCTCTTTTTGTGGGTTCTTTATTTGGGGGGAGGTTCCAGGTTTGTGAGGGTGAGGGGTTTGGGGATGGCGGTGGCAGTCATAGCAGTCCCCTGACAATAAAGGTATCTGGTGGAGACCTACGTTCTGCCTGCTTGGGCCTATTTGCTTTCCTGCTTTCCAACACAACAAAGGTTTCGGGCATTCTCCTTACACCACTTTTAAATTCTGAACTAAGCCAGAGAGCCACAGAGCGTTTGTCTGATAAAGGCTGTGATGGTGTGATCTCTGTTTCTCTCTCTCTCTCTCTCTCTCTTTTTTTTTTTTTTGGCCTCTTCTCCTGGGGATTTGGCACACAAGTAGCAGTGGCCTTGTAACCTAACCTGCTAACAGAATCATGGAGATTTCCCTGGCAATCCGAGATGCTAACCTTCATAACCCAGCCTTGTGTTCATCACCCGTAAAGGCTCTTAGGATTCAGAAAGTCAGGGTTGCTGCCTGCTCCAAGAATTTGCTTTGTCTTCCAGAAAAATGAAAAGGCAATTTGTAAGAACTACAAAGGATATTGGAGGTATTTGGATACACCTGCTTGTCTGAGAGCTCAGGATGGTAACTTAATTAATCTGTCAAACAAGATCATTAATTTATCAAATGCCATGAATTCCACTTGAGACAAGCTATTAGTGAAGAACGCGGTGGATGTTACCCTTTACGGTCACATATATGTAGCTTATCAAGGTCTAGTAATAAATCACATCTTTCCCTCTTGCCTAAAGAAAAATCTATTTTTTGAAATTGTTTAGAGGAGAAAACCACATATTGATTTAAAAATATATGTGAATAACCTAAGTCCCCAAACTCAGCTATAACATGACAAAAAATAAAAAGGAATTAATGGAAGTTGGCAGGAACAAAGGAGGAAAAACTCCAGGAGAAAACTGCTACTTGCTCGCAACAAAAAAGTGAACCTGAGTTGAAGGGATCACAAAAGCAACGCAGATGCCCTCATTGGACCCTTCTAGAATAAGGCAGCACTTTCCCGTCCCGCGAGTGGAAATGAAGAAATGCCCATTACTTAAATTTCCTTCTAGAAAACAATTAGTGGCTCCTGGACAGCAGTGGCTAGAGCCCAGGGAGAAAGATGCTAGCTGGAGGCAACAGGGAAAGAAATGTGTTCTCGTGACTGTTCCTGGCGCCCCGTTCAGCTCCCAGAAAGGCCCCGGTGACTCTGCCAGCACCAGGAATACCTGTCTCCCTGGGGGAGCTCATGCAGGACGGGGCCTCCTGCCTCGCTGCTCTGTGCCAGGGACTGACAGAGACACAAGCATTTTCTAGATCGCTATAGCGGCTTTGCAGCTGTGAACGCCGTGATTCTTACAGAGTCTAATCATAACTGTGCTCAGAAGTTGTATGTGATCATAAGAAACTCCCAGATAAAAGAAAATATTTTTAGAGAGGTTGCATCTATTTCTCACATATACTGACACTGAATCATTCTTTTCCCTTTATTTCCTATGCCCTCTTCTCCAGCCTATGTCTCTCCCCTCCCTCTTCCTCCATCCCAGCTCTTTCCCGAGCCCGTGCACACCTGTTTCCAGGCCCACCTCTGATGGGAGCCATTTATCCTTGTCCTTTTCTTGGGAAACAGCAGTTCACTTTGTACGTTCTCTCCCCTTTTCCACCATTTTGCCAACCGGCTCCAGGGGTGTTCTGTATTGGCCCCCAAGAGCCTGTGGGGGGGGTCTTCTCTGACCACAGTAGCTGGAGGGTGATGCCCTGTGGCAGCATCCCATAGTCCTCTTCACCAGCACCCTGTGATGGAAATGTGCTGTTTCTACTTTGGCTTTAATTTGCTCATTTATTATAATTTATTGAAAATCTAACCCATTTACCTTTTATCCAGTGATAACAATCTTTTCATCACTTAGGATTTAGAAGCAAGGACTCTGCAACCAGACCACCTCATTCATATTGTGGCTCTGCCACTGACTAGCTGTGTGACCTTGGGCAAATCCCGTAACCTCTCTGTGTCTTATTGTCTTCAACTGTAAAATGGGGGTAATAATCGTTACAGCTTCTTACTAGTGCTATCCTGAAGACTGGATGTGAAACCCTCTCAGAACAGGGCCGAGAATAGAGTTGGTAATATTTAAGTACGTGATAAATAAAAATGTTTTAAATTTCACCTCCAAAGAGAACTTTACAATTTTTCAGGTAAGACATATACAGAAGTCAGAAAAGATGCATGAGCAAGAAAGGAATAAAAACAAGACACATTTCCTGAGGCTCCGAGGGCCCTTGGGGCCAACCTGGGGTTGATCCTGGTGTTGCTGAGTCAGCGTGCTTGGCAGAGCTCCTTGTGAACTGCACCGTGGGAGAATTAATGCACCAGAACAGGGGTTCCTGCCATGGGGCCAAGGTTACTTTGATGCCCAGAGAGTTACAGCAGGGAAGCTGCAGGTTCATGTGAAGAATGGGCAAACATAGGTCCCAGAGTAAACATCCCTATTAAACAAAGCAGAACACCAGCTTTTAAAAAAAATAGGGGCACAGGAACCAAAGAGGGCTTGCAAACCAGCAAACCAGCAACCCAGACTGTTGGTGAGTTGAAAAAAGAGACCTCCGTTTTGGGGTCTCAGGCAGGAGGTGAGCCCAGTTCAGGCACGAAGCAGAAGTACCAGCCTGATGGGGAATCGGGTTAAGGCAGAGAAGAGCGACAACGGGCATTATCTGGCGTATGGCTAAAGCAGAGGGTTCACGCACCTTGGAGTGAAGTAGAGTATGTATTCCTGTGTCTGCCGCACAACCCTGGGCTTCTGGGAGTTCTAACCTCGGTTCGCAAGAGAAAATCCCAGCCCAGGACAGAGGTGGACACGGTGACCTAATGGCCGAGACTTTGGCTTCTCAGCATTCAGAGATGACACTGTGCTGCTACCTGCGAGAGTGAGTAGAGAGTTTAGGCAGCAAGGGACAAAGGACCTTGCTGGCTGCCATACCTGGGGACGGGTAAGGGAGATTGACAGAGGAGGAAGTGCCCACCCATGGGGCAACACACCCAGGCCTATGGGGAATGAGCCAGCAAGATTCTGCTACTCCTCCACTTCAGTGACCTAGCGGGACTAAGAGTGTGGGTGAAGGTCTCTCTGTCATTTTTTTTTTCTTTTTTTTCTCTGTAGGTAAGCGATCTGGGGAATGCGTGCGGCATTCTCAAGCTTCACTCGTCCAGCAGTCTGCGGAATCAACTTATCTGCACGCAGAGAGCTGTATATTTCAGGGCAACGTTTCCCGCAAGCATGCGCAGAGAGAGTTTCTCAAGGGTCGGGGCCGTGTCTCATTTTTCTACGTGCCCTCGCACCAGGGCATAAAACAGGTTGTTAGCATGCGGGTGAGTATGAGGGGAGGGGAGCCCAGAAGACCAGAGCCTGAGGATAAAAAACACAGAAGGAACATCAGATGATCCCAGGGTCCTGGGCTCGAGCCCTGCATCAGGCTCCTTGCTCAGCGGGGAGCCTGCGTCTCCCTCTCCCTCTGCCTGCCACTCCCCCTGCTTGTGCTTGTGCCTCTCCCTCTCTGTCAAATAAATAAATAAAAATCTTTAAAAAAAAAAAAAAAGAGCATCAGAGACATGTAGGTATGTGATTGTATAATTAACCTGCTCACTCAATACAATTTTGAGAGTAAGTTATAATGATTGAAATTAGTGACCGAAAACTAGTTTTGTGTATTGATGGATCTGTGGTATAGTTCTATTTTAAAAACTCTTCCACAAGAAAATGCTTCCTAAAAAGTAAAAAGAGCATATATCCATGTACATTGAAGCAAAATTTATGAAGAACTTCTTTATATTCACTTGAACATTAAAAATAATATAAGCAGACTTATGGTTCTTGGCACACGGATTCACATACTCGCATCAGTTTCTTGACCATATGTATCTCGAATTCATGTCCCTCTTACTTTTCTGAAGAATGGGGTTTTTCGTGTTTTTTTTTTTTTGCTTTTGTTTTTGTTTTCCTTTTTCCTTTCAGTGTGGTCTTATTATTTCAATTTTTTCCCCACAGAATTGTTTACAATCTTCACACTTGCATTTGAAGGTAAATTAATTTGAAATTGTTGACATCTTTGCTACTTTTCTGTAGACTGTAACATTTTTATTTAAGAAAATAGGCTCTCTGTAGGTGCACAGGTACATAGAAAGCTCAGATCACATTCTGCTAAATGAAGGATATTCTCACTTCCAATCACTTATGCCTTGAACATGTCAATATGTCACCCAAATATTCACACAGGTGCTTCTCTGCCATTTTTCAAAGTACTTTTCTTTGAAAATATTTTTATACAACCAAATTTGTCAATTCCTTTTATGTTTTGCCAAATTCAGAGGCTACAAAAATCACAGCCTTTCTCCATCTCATTCCATGCCAGTAAAATAAAATTAATCTAGTTAAAAATAAAAGCTCCGTCAAAGACTCCAAGTATTCCACAGCTCAAATATGCAATTTCAAAACTAAATCTTGTACACTGTTTGAGCTCTTATCTTTTAATTTATTTAGGGCCTCTTCTGCTTCTGGAGAGATAAACTTGTCTTCTTATTTGCAAGTCTTGTTTTGAATAAATGCAATTTTCTGAAAGTATCAAAAGCTTTCAAAGAAGCTTCTGGTGCTCCACGCATTGATTTCTGGGAGTAAAGATTTCCAAAAGATTCTGGAAAAAAAATGTACTTCAAATTTAGAAGACTTACAAAAAGACTTTGATATCAGCCCTGAACACTCAGATTGACTTACAAATGAATTCTTCAAAGGTGCAAATATTTCTAATATCTGATCAGTTATGGCCAGTAAAGAAAGTTCATCCTGGACCACAGAGGAATTTTTTATCCATGTCAGCTTTGTACGGTTAAATTTTGTGGTTTTTAGATACTGTGTATAATATTATTTTATAATGTTGATGACGGTCACTGCTATTTGGCAGAATATCACAGCTTTTACAAATGTAATGACGACATATGTATGACCCACAACTAGGGCCAAAGACGGTTTCTTTGGTTTTCCTAATTAGTAAAAGGATAGTTTCTAAGCAAATACGATGCTTCATCAAAATTTTTATCTGTGTATCACCTCACAAATAAATGATTTTCATTTTCATGTTGAACTTTTTGACTGACTTTACAGTGGCATTTATGATAATGCCAACTGTTCTGTCACTGACAGCATGAACTTCTAAAAACTTAGCTTTGATGATCTGAAGTATATGAAAAAATCACATCCTTGTTGAAATTTGCTTAAATTATTTTGTTTGAAGACTCCGATGACGCTTATAATACTGATATCATTTATCTGTTTTCAATATTTCTTTTCCGCCCAAGCAACAGAAACCATATCATTTTCCTTTTCAAACATGAGTGAAAAGACTTAGAATAGTAAATAAGTAAAATTAATTTAGAAGACCAGTTATTTGATCTTAATGAAAGTCTTGCTTCCTAGCATGATGTGTCTAAAACCTTCTGCTCCTGTACGTATGAAACTGTCATGTTGGAGCACAGTCTTCCTAAAGTAATGATTAACTTTAAAGTAGATGCTGATGCCTCATCAGCTGGTTTAGTCCCCTGAATTCCATGTGGTTGGTAATCCAGCTGCTTTGGGGGGATGTTAAATACTGAAAAACATTTTAAGTTACATCAGCTGTCCTGGGAAATGGAAACTTGTTACTCAATTTTTCATTAAATATATACTTTGTATTGTTTTAGCTCATTCCTGACAAAAAGGTTAATTGTAAAATTTTAAAAAGCACTGCCAAACCGTAAACTAAGCAGTTCTAAGCTTAGACCATGCAGTAAGACAAAACCACAGCAGCGAGAGCATTTAGGTGACGCTCTTTTGCCTGAAGGCAGGGCTGCTTAGTCTGTGTTCCCACACATCTGTCACATATGTCTAATGTCTAATTTCTCCACTCCCGCTGAGTCCGCTGGCAGGGGTCTGCAGTTTTATGCGCTGACCGGCCACGGCATGGGAAACGGCCCAACTGTTTGATGCACCAAATAACAACTAGAACAGATACTGACTCCTTTTGCCATCTCCCCTACAGACTAAGAGGGTAAGGTGTCCTTAGCTGCTTGGTACTGAACATACACATTCTTTTTTTTTTTTTAACCACCAAAAGCTCCCTGCAACTGTACTTAAAGGAAGGAGTTTATTGAATCCCGTTTGGAAAATGACCAAGAAAATAGGTTTTTGCTATTCTTGTTTCAGTTTTAATCTGAAATTTAGTAGTGAGATTTCTCTTAATTTCATATGAACCTCTCACATTATTAAAGTCCATGGCAGAAGCTGAAGCATAAGGACTTGTGAAATATATCCTGCCTCATTTTGATAGAATTAATAAGAAGAGTTTATTAAATTTAGGAAAGGCTAAATAGAATGATACATAATATCAATAGGCACAAACTGGGAAACGAGGGCCTAAGGGTCACACAAACAGGAAACAGAGAGAAAATCCTACTAGATTTCCAAAAGTGGTGCAAAAGCAATGCTCAGAGAGTTCATGGCTAGATTGTATTCCCAAACTGGAGCCACTGGATTAATTGGGATGCTATCAAAATGGCAAAATAGTTTTTTATCGTCTTCCCCCGAAAGAATGCCGATTTTGATAGGCATCCATAGACAAAATTGTGTTTGTGGAAGGCTGAGAGTCCAGCAGAGCAGTTCCAGCACACTGTTGGAGAACCCAACCAACCAACCAACAAACCACACTGGATGCATTGAAGAGGCCAGTCTAAAGACTGGAGGAGATGACTCCTTTAAATGTATGAACTAAATGAGTAGTTTAACAGAGAGATAGAAATCATAAAAAAGAACCAAACAGGAATTCTGGAGCTGAAGATATAATGAATGAAATGAACAGTTTAATAGAGAACATCAACAGCAGACTTGATCAAACAGAAAAAGGATATGTGAAGACAGATCATTTGAAATTAGCCATGTAGCATGTCCATATCATATGAACAATGGGATATAATTAAAAGAAATAATCTACACACCATTGGAGTTACAGAAGAGAAGAAGAGGGCAGAAAACTTATTTAAAGAAATAATGGCTGAGCACTTCCCAAATCTGAGGAAAGATTTGGACATCCAAGTTCGTGAAGCTTATAGGTCTCCCCAACTTTTCAGTTCAAAATGATCTTCTCTAGAACACTATATATAATATAATATAATACAATACAATATAATATAATAATAAAACTGTCTAAAATCAAAAACAAAGAGAATTTTAAGGGAAGAAACAAACAAACAAACAACCTCACTTGCAAGGGAACTCCCATAAGGCTATCAGTGGATTTCTTAGCAGAAACCTTACAGGCCAGGAGTGACTGGGATGATATAGTCAACTGCAAACCAAGACTATTTTACCCAACAAAGTTTTCTTTCAGAAATAAAAGAGATAATGATATTCCCAGATAAACAAAAGCTACTAGACGTGCCTTACGAGAAATGCTGAAAGGAGTTTCTCAAGCTGAAATGAAAGGATATTAATTCTTAACATAAAAATATATGAAACTATAAAACACAGTGGCACAGCTAAGTATATAGTCAAATTCAGAATACTCTAATACTATAATATAGTGGTGTGTTAGACACTTCGTTTTAATACAAAGTTTAAAGAACAAAAGTATTAAAATAGCTACAATAATTGTTAATGGACACACAACATAAAAACATGAAAATTATGGCACCAAAATCATAAAATGTTGGTAGGCAGAGTAAAAGAGTAGAGTTTTCATATGTGATGAAAGTGAAAATGCCATTAGATTAAAATGGACTGTATACATATACACACACACACACACACACACACAAGATATTTTATGTAAGTCTCATGGTAACCACAAAGCGGTAATCTACGGTACATGCACCAAAAATAAAGAGAAGGAAATAAAAGCATACCATTCCAGAAAACCATGAATTCACAAAGGAAGACAGCAAAAGAGAAAGAATGGGACAAAGGAACTACAAAACAGAAAACTATAAGATGGCATTAGTAAGTTCTTACCTATGAATAATTACTGTAAATGTAAATAGATTAAATTCTTCAATCAAAAGGAGTAGCGTGACTGGGTGAATGAATGAAAAAAAACAAACCCAGATCCAACTATAGGCTCCCTATAAGAGATTCATTTCAGCTCTAAAGAAACAAATAGACTCAAAATGAAGGGATGGAAAAAGATATTCCATGCCAATAGAAACAAAAGAGAGCAGGGGTAGCTATACTTATATCATACAAAATAGACTTTAAATCCAAAACTATAACAAGAGACAGAGAAGGTCATTATATAATGACAAAGTGGCTACTTCCTGAAGGGGATAGAGCAGTTGTAAATACACATGCACTAATTATTGGAGCACCTAAATATATTAAGCGAATACTAACAGGTCTGAAGGGAGAAATAGATACACTATGATAACAGTAAAAAACTTCAATACGACACTGTCAACAATGCATAGATCATCCAGACAGAAAATCAATGAGGAACATTGGATTTGAACTATACTTTAGACCAAGTGGACCTAACAGACATATAAATAACATTCGATCCAACAGCAGCAGAATACACATTCTTCTCAAGCACACACAAAACATTCTCCAGAATAAATCCTACGTTAGGCCACAAAACAAATCTGGCAAATTTAAGAAGATTGAAATCATACCATGTATCTTTTCTGACCACAATGGCATGAAACTAGAAATCAATAATAGGAGGAAAACTGGAAAAATTACTAGTATGTGGAAATTAACACACTCCTGAACAACCAATGGGTCAAGGAAGAAAGTGAATGGGAAATCAAAAATATCTTGAAACGAATGAAAATGCAACTATAATATACCAAAATTTATGGGATGCCGCAAAAGCAGTTTGTTTGTTTTTTTTTTTTTAAAGATTTCATTTATTTATTTGAGAGAGTGAGAGAGAAAGCATGAGCAGGGGGGAGGGAGAGGAACAAGCAGACTCTCCGCTGAGCAGGGAGCCCGATGCAGAACTCGATTCCAGGACCCTGGGATCACAACCTGAGCTAAAGACAGACGGTTAAACCACTGAGCTGCCCAGGTGCCCCAGCAAAAGCAGTTCTAACAGGAAAGTTTATTGCAGTAAATATCTGCATTAAAAAAAAAAGCACAACCCAAAGATTTCAAATAAACAACCTCCCTCTATGCTTCAAGGAACAGAAAAACAAATACAAACTAACCCCAAAGTCGGCAAAAGAAAGGAAATAATAAAAATTAAACCAGCAATAAATAAGAGACCACAAAATAGATCAATCAAACTAAGCTGGGGTTTTTTTTTTTTGAAGAAATAAACAAAACTGACAAAACTTTAGCCAGACTAAAAAAAGAGAGAGAGAAGTCTCAAATAAATAAAATCAGAAGTGAAAGGGGAGACATCTTGATATCACAGAAATACAGAGGATCGTAAGAGACTCCTATGACCAATTACAGGCCAACACACTGGAAAACCTAGAAGAAAGAGATAAATTCCTAGAAACATATAACCTACTAAGACTGAATCAGGAAGAAATAGAAACAGACCAAAAATGAATAAGGAGATTGAATCAATAACCAAAAACTTCCCAACAAAGAAAAGTTCAGGACCAGATGGTTTCCCTGGTCAATTCCACTAAACATTAAAGAAGAATTAATACCAATATTTTTTTCAAACTCTTCTAAAAGAAATCGAAGAGAGGGGAATGCTCATATTAGTACTTTTTGTAACAGCCTCAAACTGTAAAGCACTCAAATGTGCACCAAAGGTAGAATGACTAAGCGTATCATGATATATCCACCCAATGGAACCCTAAACAACGACAATATGCAAACCACAACAAAACCCAGGCATAGGAATGAATCTCACAAACAAGATGTTGAACAGAAGTATCTAGACACAAAAGACTATACACTGTGAGATTCCATTTATGTAGAGACTAAAAAGCCAAAACTCATGGATGGTGCTAGAATCAGGAGTAACTAGGTCCACATGGGGCTCAAAGAAAATTTCAAGGCCAGATGGCTAAGTTAGTAAGTTCTACTCAACTCTTAAGAAAGGGGTAATTTCAATTTTACACAAATTCTTTCAGTTAATACGAAATAAGGAATTACTCCCCAACACATTTTAGGAATCCTGCATTGTCTTGATGTAAAAACTTTAAGAAGAATAACAGCAGGGGCGCCTGGGTGGCACAGCGGTTAAGCGTCTGCCGTCGGCTCAGGGCGTGATCCCGGCGTTATGGGATCGAGCCCCACATCAGGCTCCTCCGCTATGAGCCTGCTTCTTCCTCTCCCACTCCCCCTGCTTGTGTTCCCTCTCTCGCTGGCTGTCTCTATCTCTGTCAAATAAATAAATAAAATCTTTAAAAAAAAAAAAAGGTGTCCTATAAAAAAAAAAAAAGAATAACAGCAAACTAAATCCATACATGGGAGAAGGACCAAATCGGGTTTATTGCATGGGTAAACTGCATGATCAGTTTAACCTTTGAAAATCCACTAACATAATTTGCAAAATTGAAACAACAAAAGCAACAATTTATATGCTCTTCTCAATAAATGAAGAAAGAAAAACTGTTAAAATTCAACATTTGCTCATGACAAAAACTCTTAGCCAACTAAGGTTAGGAAAAAAACTTTCTTCAATTGATACAGGATATAAATAAAACCTATATCAAAAATCACAGTGTTGCAATGTGAAAAATACTCCCTCTGAGATCAGAAACAGACAGTGATGCCTGTTATCGCCTCTTCTATTCAACATTGTGCTAGAATTCCTAACAAATGGGGTAAAAAGCAAATAAACAAACACAAAATATATGTAATAAGAAGTATAGAAAAGTATGAACTATCTCACATGATATGATTATATATACATACAAATTTTAAGTTATAGGTAAATAATTTTAGTGAATAAGTGAGTTTAATAAGTGAGTTTTTCTGGACACAAGATCAATACACAAAATCTATTACATTCACATATATTAAAAACAAAAAAAGTGAAATTTATGAAAAGAAAACCTTCACAATAATGCCAAAAGTATGAAAGATACAGGTATAGCTCTAAGAAAAGTTGTATAACTTCCATGAAGAAAACTATAAAACATTATTAAGAGATGTTAATAAGTAAACACAATAAAAAGTGTTGTAGTGTATTAGAATGTATTAGAAAATTTAATATTGTAAAGATGTAAATCCTCCCCAGATAGGTTAGTAGAGTCAATGCAATTCCAATCAAAATCTCAACAGTTCTCTACCCCCACCCCAGAACTTGCTATGATTAATCTAAAATGTATATGAATGTTCAAAGAGCCAAGAACGAGGTAGATGGGCTTGTTCTATCAAAGTCAAGCCTTATTATAAAGCTATGGTAATAAAGAAAGTGTCCAATGAGTTAGAAAAGAGAACCCAGAAACCAACCAACTTATATATGCACACTCGATTTATTACAATTCTTTTTTTTTTAAGATTTTATTTATTTATTTGACAGAGATAGAGACAGCCAGCGAGAGAAGGAACACAAGCAGGGGGAGTGAGAGAGGAAGAAGCAGGCTCACAGCGGAGGAGCCTGATGTGGGGCTCGTTCCCATAACGCCGGGATCACGCCCTGAGCCGAAGGCAGACGCTTAACTGCTGTGCCACCCAGGCGCCCCGATTTATCACAATTGTTGCATATGTATACACACACATACACACACAATGGAATATCACTCAGCCATCAAAAAGAATGAAATCTTGCCATTTGCAGTGATGTGGATGGAGCTAGAGTGTATTATGCCGAGCGAAATAAGTCAGTCAGAGAAAGAAAAATACCATATGATTTTACTCATATGTAGAATTTAAGAAACAAAACAGATGAACATAGAGGAGGAAAA
This sequence comes from Ursus maritimus, assembly GCF_017311325.1. Classification (NCBI taxonomy): domain Eukaryota; kingdom Metazoa; phylum Chordata; class Mammalia; order Carnivora; family Ursidae; genus Ursus; species Ursus maritimus. Next base: position 66,682,560 of record NW_024426885.1, on the reverse strand, counting down.
AAGAGGGGGAGGACACCAAAACACACACTCTGAACTCTAGAGAACAAAGTAATGGTCACCAGCGGGAAGAGGGTGGGGAATGGAATAGGTGATGGGGACTAAGGAGGGCACTTGTGATGAGCACCAGGTGTTGTATGAAAATGATGAATCACTAAATTGTACACCTGAAACTAATATTACACTGTATGTTAACCAACTGGAATTTAAAGAAAAACTTTTTTTAAAACCTAAAAAATGAAAATAAAAATAAATAAATGAGGCCAGGACAACTCAATATCTGTTTGGGAAAATGATGCTTCCATAAAACATAAATAAAAATTAATTCCATTTTGATGGTAGCTTTAAATGTGAAAGACAAAAAATAAAACTGTTTAGAAAATCTAGGAAGAGATTTTCATGAGTTCAGTAAGGAAAGCTTATTTAAAGGAGACACTAAAAGCACTAGTTATAAAGGAGGAGATTGATAAGTTGGATTCCATTACATTTAAGAACTTCTGTTCATTAGAGGACACCATAAAAAGACAAAAAAAATGCAAGCTACAGAATGTGAAAAGATACTTCAACACTTATATAACCACTATGGGGCTCATATCTAAAGACACAAAAGATTTCTATATGTTAATAAGAAAAGGACATATAACCTAATACAAAAAAAGGGGTAAGTGACTTGAATGGGCAAATCATAAGAGAGAATATCCAAACGGCTGATAAGCATATCTTCAACCTCATTGGTCAACAAGAAAACGCAATTGAAATGTACAATAATATACTTCTAATCACCCTCCAGAATTGCTAAAATTAAAAAGAGATAACACTAAACGTTGATGAGGATGTGGACCATCAGGCATCCCTATCTACTGCTAGCGAGAGTGTAAATTAGTACAATTTCAGAAAACAAATTATCATTATCTATAAAAGTTGAATATATGCTTAGCCTTTAACCTGGCATTTCCACTCCTGGTTATAGACCAATAGAAATGCACACATAGGTAGAGTCAGAGATTGCACAAAAATGATCACAGCAGCATTATATTTATATATTCACAAAAGCCCAAACCTGGAAACAGCCAAATGGACAACAGTAAAGTGGATGAATAGACAATAGAATGGATGAATGTTGCTACCAACAAATATATTCAGACTAGAGCAGTAAAACTGAGCAAAGCAGAACCATATGAAGCAAACAGAGCTGAGTAAAAGAAGCCACCTGCAAGAGGGTGAAAAGGTATGATTCCATTTATGCAGTTTAATAAATAGGAAATATAAAAACAGTGTTACAAGTCAGTATACAAAAAGAATAAGTAAGTAAGAAAAAGGAAGTGGGGTTAATGGTTAGATTTGGAAGGAGAATGCAATGATCGGGAAAGGGCAGGGGCATCCTGGAGTGCTGCAGTGTTCTTTTTCTTGACCCGGAGTAGTACATTGCTGCCTGCTTTGTGATGATTTATTAAGCTGTCCAATTTTTGTTGTGTGCACCTTCCAGGTGTTTTTTAAGGCATCAGAGATAAGAGACTAAACAGAAAATTGCTATCTCCCCATCACAGGGAGGGTTCCAATCCTAATGGCATAGCTCCTGCATGCCTGCATGAAGGCAAAGAGGAGTTCTCTTCGAGAACAAGCTGACCATGAATACTTAGCCCATTTTGTTTTTATTTTTGTCAGATTACAAAATAACCCAAGCGCATTGTGGTAAATAAGAATGTATGGTAAAGTTTGAAAAAACAAATAAATTTTAGAATCTCATCAGTCAGAGACCATCACTGCTCACATATTGGCTATTTTCTTTTAGATTTTTCTTTGCATTTTTCTATGCTTGTCATCCTATAAGGGTTTTAAAAATCATCCTTCTTAAGTCAAACTATCTCATTAAAAATTTCACGTTTTTAAAAGTTCTTTTTAAGTATCCTTTTGGGGGACCCCCAATGTTTCATACAGTGGTTGTACTCAATTCTTACTGGAAATTTAGGTTGCTCATAATTTTTCTATTTAATAAATAATTTTCTGGTCAAAATCTCATATAGAAATATTGGCTTATGTTTTGGTTTGTCGTCCTAGGTTAGATTACCTAGGAGGGAAATGACTAGAATAAATATAAACATTTTTAAGGCTCTTGACATATATTTTCACGTTGCTCGTCTGAAAAGTAACCACAATTTTGAATCTCATCGACACCCGCTAGTCAAGTAGAAATGGCTCTTGTCAGGAAAGGACAGTGAGAGCCTTGCGTGGGTATTGGGTCTCCATAGGCAGCCAGCCTCGGGCGGCTACGGGGTAGCCTCCGTCGGGGGCAGGGCTTCCCTCCCTGTGGCGTGGTGGTGCTCTCTCCCCCCCCCACCCCGTTCCTCAATGATCGCATTTGGGAGATCTGAAAATCTGAGCACTGACAAGACCCTCCCCACCCTGGTCTCTCCCACCAAACACACATCCACACGCGTGTATGTTCAGGTACCTACACACATACTATACGCAACAGAGAACACTCATGGGGGGGAAAGTCTATCAACTCCCACATTTTTACCCATGTTTGTAAATGATCCTGTCCACCCCGCCAGCACTCCTTCTATCTTGGCAGTTTTATTAGGGTGGCCTTATTAAATCGCTCTCTGGTATTTGTAGCGTGTACTTTTATACGTGTACCGGAACACTCATAACACCTGGGTGGGGGGAGGGACACGGCCCTATAAATAAAATCTTCATTTACCACTGCCGCTAATAAAGTTCTTGTTCTCTTCTTCTCTCTCTATTTTTCTTTTTATCAGAGCCAAATCACTCGGCAAATGAAGTCTAACATCTATGAGATTTCCCATACACGTAATTTAGAGTATGAGCTATAAAATTCCACTAAAGCAAAATAAAGCATAAGATAAAGGGGTGCTTAAAATCCTCAGGATACACCATGTGAGCCAACTGAAATATTTACCACTGACTGGAGTCTGGTGGGTATTCCCTTTCGTCTCCTTTCCATTTGCCAGTATTTTGCCCTTATGTTCCCCCCTTTACTCTTTCACCTTGAAAGGGCTCCAGAAAATTCCTTCCGTCTGGGCAGCTTTCACATTTGCTTTATTTCAATTTAGCAGTCCTTGTACAGCACCTCACAGTGAGCTGAGTGCTGACGCAGGTGGCGAGTGCGTAACGGTAGAGAAAGCCTGGCCCTTTCCCTCTGAGTCTAGGGGGCAGCACACAGGGTCAGATGACCCACGACCCGGGCCGGCCATTCCGCTGGTGCAGTGTTTGTGCAACCAAGGCAGAGGGGAGCCGGTGGAGCACAGGGCACAAAGCCTGGGCAAGAACTTCAGCCTACCCGCCCTGTCCACTTTGTTTCTAGTTGGTTATCTATTCTAGTAAGTGCTGATAGACCTTGAGGAACTCAGGAAGAAATACGTATCACCCTAGAGCTGAGTTAAAAAGAAGAGTCTCTTCTCTGTCACTACTGATATGATCTCATAGTATGTTTGAAAATATTTCTTGCCTCCTTATGGGCAACCTTCTATATTTTTTCTTAAAAGACGAAAAATCCCGGGGCGCCTGGGTGGCACAGCGGTTAAGCGTCTGCCTTCGGCTCAGGGCGTGATCCCGGCATTATGGGATCGAGCCCCACATCAGGCTCCTCTGCTATGAGCCTGCTTCTTCCTCTCCCACTCCCCCTGCTTGTGTTCCCTCTCTCGCTGGCTGTCTCTATCCAATAAATAAATAAATAAATAAATAAATAAATAAATAAAATAAAATCTTTAAAAAAAAAAGACGAAAAATCCCTATTTATATGACCTTATAATACATTTTAAAATATTACTTGTTTCCTTAGGGACCCTCTACATTTTTTTTAAAGTCAGGAGAAATTCCCAGTTACATTATATCACTTCTTAATACATTTTGAAATATTGTTTCTTATACCCTCATGGACAGTCTCTTATGTTTTTCTTCAAAGAGGATTGCATTCTGAATGAATGCTGTTCATCAGTCCTTGTGAGACAACCAAGGTGGCCTGGGGACTCTCCCATGGGGAAGGTGATGAGAAGCTGACGTGCCCGGGCATACTTCAGACTAACGTGGATCATTCCTAGAAGGAGCCAAATTGGAACAATAAGTTCAGAGCACACTAGTGTCTGGAGGGAAGATGTGTTTTGCAGAGATGACAGCTCTTGTATTCGGGGACATTCCGTAAAAGACTGGGTGACAGGCATTTCACTTCTAGAAACCAGAGCGCGACTTACTAATAGAAGCCAGATCCTCAAAACCTTCTCTGAGAGGTAGGATACAATTTTACATTTATTTCTCTGAATACTTTGAAGAGATTAATTCGTTAATTAATTAATTGTCCATTCATTTGGTAAATGCCTTCCTTGGGCCATTAGAGTAGCTCTGGAAATACCAACAAGGTTCTCGTCCATGGAGCCTGTGTGCTGGCGGGGAAGCAGTTAATCAAGAAGGGGGTCTGCCAGGGAGTGAGGGCTGGGGGAGCTGCTCTGGACATGGTGTGAGGCAAGCCCTCCGCAGAGGCGTCTACTGCAGAAGTGAAAACTGAAAAGGTGTTGAGGAAACTGGGTGGCTCGAGTTCTGTTTTGTTAGGCGTCTTAGTTCGCTCAGGCTGACAAAGTATCACAAATGGGGGGAGAGGGGGTTTCAATGCAGACACTTATTTCTCACACATCTGGAGACTGTAAGTCCAAGATGAAAGTGTTGGCAGGTGTGGGTCCTTCTGAGGCCTCTGCATGGCATGTAGACATCCGTCTTCTCCCTGTGTCTTCACGTGCTCTTCCTTCTGTGTGTGTCTGTGCCCTGGTCTCTTCTTATAAGAGCATCAGTCAGGGGCGCCTGGGTGGCTAAGTCATTAAGCGTCTGCCTTCAGCTCAGGGCGTGATCCCAGGGTCCTGGGATTGAGCTCCACATTGGGCTCCCTGCTCTGCTGGAGGCCTGCTTCTTCGTCTCCCACTCCCCCTGCTTGTGTTCCCTCTCTCACTGGCTGTCTCTCCCTCTTTGTCAAATGAATGGATAGAAGCTTTAAAATAAAAAAAAATTAAATTAAAAAAAAAGTATCAGTCAGATTGGGTAAGGGTCCATCTTAAGGGCCTCATTTTAACTTAACTGCTGCTTTAAAGACCCTGTCTCCAAATACAATCACTCTCTGAAGTACTGGATGTTCGGACTTCAAAATAAGAATTTTAGGGGGCACGATTCAGCCCATACCACTAGCTGTAATAATAAAATGAGCCCTTGGTTGAGAGCCTACTACAATCTACCACTTTACCTGCCCCACTTCTTAATTCTTACCACAGTCTGCAAGCTACCCTTGAGGAAACTGAAGTTGGGTATTTGAGTAACAAAGCCAAAGAGACAGAAAATTCTAGAATCAGAATTTTAACTTAGCTTTACCTGCATCGAAATCCCTCACTGTGTTAAGCCTTTGGGAAGCCAATGATAGAAGCCTGGTTTTGAGCAATAATTTTGTGGCTGCAAATCAGGGCTGGCACTTGTAGACGGTGAGGTAGGTGAGATTTTCTCTCCACTGGCCTCTACCCTGCATTTCCAGGAACGCAAGGAGGGCTGTGTGGTGGTGATGAGCAGATGTATTCAGTCAGGCTGTGTCATTGTCGAGCTCTATGACCTTAGGCAAGTTCTTCAACAACTCCTCAGTTATTCCATTTTCCCATTTCTAAAACCCTTCAAGGTTGGAGGGGTGGTGATTAAAAGAGGTAAGACACATGAAGTACCTGGCATGGGATACATGCTCTCTTAACTACTGGGAGCATAAATTTCTTTTTCTGTAGACTGGGAATATTCATAGTTACTCTTTGGGACTTCTGAGATCTGTGACTGAGGGGACATCTGGAAAATGACAGGTGCACAGTGTTCGTAAAAATGGCAGCCATCATTGTTGTTAGTCTTTCCCTCTTCCCTTCCTTATGCTGCCTCTTTATCCCTCCATTTCCACTCTCCCCTGAGCCTTATCCCATCCTGGTGATACCTTGCTCTTCTCATGGATTACTGTGCCCTAACATGGATGGATTCCATGCCCATTTTTAGGAGCACATTATTCTAATGAGCAGGTGGGTCTCTGAGCAAGGTGGTGCATACTATCTGATTCTCAAAGCAAGCTATCAGCGATTTCACAAGACAGCAGCAATCACCCAAGCCAGGGCTGGCAGCTAAAACAGTTAACTCCTGATTAATTAATTTAATCAAGGCTTGGCCAACTCATAAATCGTTCAGGCATGCCATTAACCCTGAAATTCTCTTGTTGGCTAATTGCTTAAGTGATTTTTAAAAATGTTTTAATGAACCACACTGCAGTTGGACTCTGTGCTATTTATTTTTTTATCAACAAGAGCAAGGTGCATGAATGTGTGGGGGGAAAAAATAAAGCAAAGCAACTTGGGTTGGGATCTGGAACTTGTTGGGTGGGAAACTAGATCCACACAGTTGCAAGCTCGCCCTGGCCAGAGTTTTAAAGCCATATCAAAAGCTTTAATTCTTTCCCTCTTGCACTCATGTCACACATTCTGCTTGCAGCATGTGTCATAGGGATGCAGTGGTTCAAAAGTCAATAAGCCTTTGTGATCTCATCACTCTTATGCACAAAATTTACTAGCCACAAAATACTAGGTGTGGTTTATAGGCTGACAATAAAATCTCTCTCAATTGCTGGATGATGCCAGTTCTCCTGGACATTGATGTCACACTACCCATCCTTCTTCATACCCTCCCCTTATGCCTGTTGTCATGTGTCTTCCAGAAAGGATCCAAAGGGATTTGTGGGAGGTTTTATAGGCTCATGTGTCTGCAGAGGTGAGCAGAGTGAGAGCAAAGTGGATGGCAGTTCTGATGAGACCTCCCCATTACCCTGGGTCTGATGAAACAGGAAGTGGGACAAGGAGAGTGAGAAAGAGAAAAGCCGAGAGCCACAAAGAAAGTGTTAGTAAGAAGGAAAAAAGGAATGAAAGACAAGGGGAGGGAGATATGTAGGCAAAGTGAAAGAGAAAGAATAAAAAAAAAAGATTACTCAAGAGAAAGAGCTAGAAATATAGAACTAGGAGTCAAGAGAGAGAAAGATAAGGAGAAAATGAGAGATAGAATGTAAAAGAGAGAAGAGGAAGATAGAGATCTTGAGAAAAGAGGAGAAAGAGAAAAAAACTGTGTATGGGGGGAGGGGGAATAAAATCATCTGGTAACTTTACTTGTCAAGGTAGCATCAATATTCCATTTACACTCTCTGAAGTTAGCTCTTAGAGAAAGTTCCAGGAGTTCACTGTTGATGTCTCTGCATCCTCTCTTATGTTCAAAGTGTTGCTTACATAATAACTTCATTGATCTAACTCCCAGCTCGGTTCAACATGTCACTTGTACTACAGCTTCCGTGACATGGCACTTGAGCTCCGTGGAGTGTGACAGAAGTGTGGCACCAGGAGCTTGCCCTGGTGTCTTCGCTTCCAACCTGTGACTTTCACCTTCTGCGTATCAGACTTTTTCAGGCTGCTGTACAAAACATTTGGCATCTCAGGAGACCCATGGCTTGCTACCATGGGGCAGAGAACTTAGGCAAGTTTATGAGGAGCGGTCTACCGAGAGGCAAGCAGTTCCGTTGGTCCCAGAAGGCCATGGAAAGTAGAATTATCCACGTGACATACATGTCCTAAAATCCTTACCTCCTGTCATTTCTTTGTTTGTCCTTAAAGTCTGGGAAATCCTTCTTACTTAACTTTGAGTTTCCTTGTGGGCTCCGAAATACAGACACTGTAAAAAAAAAAAAAAAGGCAATAGTCTTCATCTCTACACTGCCTGTCTAAAGGTGGCACGGGTTGTATGAATAATTCCTCACTTAGGGGCGCCTGGGTGGCACAGCGGTTAAGCGTCTGCCTTCGGCTCAGGGCGTGATCCCGGCGATCTAGGATCGAGCCCCACATCAGGCTCTTCTGCTATGAGCCTGCTTCTTCCTCTCCCACTCCCCCTGCTTGTGTTCCCTCTCTCGCTGGCTGTCTCTATCTCTGTCGAATAAATAAATATAATCTTTAAAAAAAAATAATTCCTCACTTATGTTGATGACCGCCCCCACTCTACTTCAGGGTAGTGTCATTTATCAACCTTTCCTTATGGTTAGTGGTTTCTGTGTGTTATTTTTAAAAAATCCTCACCGGGGTGCCTGGTGACTCAGTCGGTTAAACATCTGCTTTTGGCTCAGGTCATGATCCCAGGGTCCTGGGATAGAGCCCTACATGGGGCTCCCTGCCCAGCAGGGAGTCTGCTTCTCCCTCTCCCTCTGCCTGCTGCTCCTCCTGCTTGTGCTCTCTCTCTCTCTCTCTCTGTGTCAAATAAATAAATACCATCTTCAAAAAAAGTCCTTACCTATTCCAGGGTTCTAAGGAAATTCTCCTATATAGGTTCATGAAGCTTTATTGTTTTTCCTTTTACACTTAAATCTATAGTCCACTGGGAATTTATTTCTGTACATGGTGTGAGGTAGTAGGAAAGGTCAAAGTTTGTTTTTTTCCCATCCAAATATCTAAAACCGATGCTGCACCATTTATTAAAAATCTGTTATTTCCTGGGGCGCCTGGGTGGCACAGCGGTTAAGCGTCTGCCTTCGGCTCGGGACGTGATCCTGGCGTTATGGGATAGAGCCCCACATCAGGCTCCTCCGCTAGGAGCCTGCTTCTTCCTCTCGCACTCCCCCTGCTTGTGTTCCCTCTCTCGCTGGCTGTCTCTCTCTCTGTCAAATAAATAAATAAAATCTTTTTTAAAAAATCTGTGATTTCCTATTCTGCAGTGCTACTTCTATACACATACATTCATGGGTCTGTTTCTGAACTCTGTTCTGCTCCATTAGTTTGTCTATTCTTGCACTAATACCACTCATTCTAGCTTTCCAAAAAGTCTTGATACCTCTCAGAGTAAGTCTTGTATATTGTACTTTTTAAGAATGCCTTGGTAATTGCATTTTCCTATGGATTTTAGATCAGCCTGTCAATTTCCACATGAAAACATAGCCACACAAATCTCTGGGAATTTTTATTGGGATTTCACTGAATCTATCAATCAATTTGAGGGTAATATTTTTTTTTTACCAGGTTTTCTTCATTCCCTTTGTCTCTTTCTTTCTCTGGATATATTTCAATCCAGAGTCATTACACATTCTTCCATTTATAGGTCTTCTTTAGACCCATATTTATTTATTTTATTTATATATATATATATATATATATATTTTTTTTTTTCCTTGAGAGAGAGCAAGAGAGAACAATGCAAGCAGGGAGGGGCAGAGGGAGAGGAAGAGAGATAATCTTTTTTTTTTTTAATTTATTTATGTGACAGAGAGACAGCCAGTGAGAGAGGGAACACAGCAGTGGGAGTGGGAGAGGAAGAAGCAGGCTCCCAGCGGAGGAGCCTGATGTGGGACTCGATCCCGGAATGCCGGGATGACGCCCTGAGCCGAAAGCAGACGCTCAACGACTGTGCTAATCTTAAGCAGGCTCCATACCCAGTGTGGAGCCGGATGCAGGGCTCGATCTCAGGACCCTGAGATCATGACATGAGCCGAAATCAAGAGTTGGGTGCTTAACCAACTGAGCCACCCAGGTGCCCCTCTCCCAATATTGTATTATTGCCTTAGATTATCTTTTATTAGATTTGGTTTTGTTTGGTTTAATATGCTATTGTATATAAGTATCTGTTTTAAAGTTTATTTTATGTTTATTGCTGCTCTATAGGAATGCAATTATTTTTGTATTTTCTGTAGCAATTTACTGCAATACTCTGTAAGTTTAAATTTTTTCTGTATATACAATTATGTTATTTGAAAAAAAGATGCTTGTAATTTCTGCCTTCCGGTTTTTAATACCTTGTATTTATTTTCATTGCTTTATTGGAGTGGTTTCAACCACAAATAAAATGTTAAGTAGTGGTGGTGGTAGCAGATATCCTTATCCTGACCTCAGAAGGAAAGCTTTGAATATCTCACTGTTAAGTATAATGTTTGCTGTAGGTTTAAAAAAATAATTAACTGATTATGAAATTTACCTTCTTTTGTTGGTTTGCTAAGAATTTTTTAAAATTATAAGCAGACATAGAGTGTTATCAAGTGTGTTTTGTACCTATATTGAGGTAACTGTATGATTTTTCTTTTTTTATTGTATGTGAATTACCCTGATTGATTTTCACATGTAAAGCTTGTCTTGTATTCTTGGAATAACCCACTTTGGTGATGCCATGTTATTTTTTTAATATATTGTTGGACTTGGTTTGCTAATATTTATTTAGGATTGTTGCACAATTTGTGAGTGAGATGGGTCTCTAAGTTTCCTTTTTTACACTGTTTTGGTGGGTTTCAGAATCCACGTTGGACCAGCCTTATAAAACAAGTTAAGAGAAGTTCCTTCTTTTTCTATTTTTTGCAAGAATTTTTATTCTTTTGAGAGAGACATTATTTTTACTTAAATATTTGGTATGACTTGGCAGTGAAGCCTTCTGGGACTGTAATTTTCTTCGTGAGAAAGATATCTTAAAGTTTTTAAAAAAAAATAATGTTTTTTTGAGGTATAATTTACAAAGAGTAAAATTCATTCTTTTGAAGTGTGCCGTTCAGGGAGTTTTCACAAATGTATACAGTTGTGAAACCACCACCGGAATCAGTATGGGGAACACTCCCGCCACACCAGAAGCTTCCCTTAACCTTCAGCCCCAGTCCCAGGCAAGCAGGGCTCAGTCTTCCGTGTCTGTCATCTTGCCTTTTCTGGAATGCTCAGCAGTGAGATCATATGCCTGCCGTCTTCTGCATCTGGCTTCTTCCACTGAGCATAATGCCTGGAAGAGTCATCTGGTTGCTGCATGTGTCAGGGGTTCATTCCTCTTTATCACTGAGTGTTGGGAGTCAAGGACATGAAGTACCACAATTTGTTTATCATTCAGCAATATGTGGACACGGGTTGTTTCCAGTTTGGGCTATTGGACTAAAAATATTCACCTGCAGATCTTTATGTGGACATACCTAGGAGTAAATAGCAAGGAGCAGTGACTACTCGAATACTCGAGAGTGGGATTGCTGGGTCATAGGGCAAGTATAGGTTTAACTTGACAAAAAATGACCAAACGTTTCCAAAGTGACTATTTTGCATCATCACCAGCATCTGCACCAATATGTGATAGTGTAAGTTTTTTAAAAAACAGCCATTTTAATTTGGGGGGTTTAATAAGCACTTTCCTAGTGAAAAATAACACTGAACATTGTCTCATGTGCTTATCTGCCACATGTATAACTTCTCTAGTGAAATATCTATTAAAATCTTTTGCTCAGTTTTTATAGGGTTGCCTTCTTAGAATTTAATTGGAAGAGTCATTTATATATTTTGGATACAGATCCTTTACCAGATATGTGTTATTCAAATATTTTCTTCCAGTCAATGACTTCTTTCTTAAAGAGCAGAAAATTTTAATTTTGATGAAGTCAATTTTGTTCTTTTATTGCTCATGCTCTTAGTGTCTTAACTAAAAATACTTTGCCTTACCCAAGTGACAAAGGTTTTTCTATATTTTCTTCTAGAAATTTTAGTTTTATCTGTTCCATTTAGTGTTATTTTGAGTTAATTTTTATATATGATGTAAGTGTTCAGTTGCTTCTTAAAGCATGTGCAAAAGACTGTCATTTCTCCATTGAATTACCTTGTCACCTCCATCTAAATTCAATGGAATATATATGCGTGGGTCTATTTTCACACACTCTATTTCTGTATGTCTATCCTTATGTCAAAAATCACATTCTCGATTACTACAGCTTATAGTAAAACTTAAAATTAGATATTAGGGATCTTCTAACTTTCTTCTTCGTTTTCAAAACTTCCGTGTTCCAAATATTTTTTATAAACATCTTGTCAATTTCTATGGAAGGAAAGAAAAAAGGCCAGCTGGGGTTTTGATTGGCTTTGCGTTGAGTCTGTAGATCAATTTGGGGAAAACTGACATCCTAATAATAGCTTTCCTATCCATAAACATGATACACACTTAGTTAGATCTTCTTTAATTTCGATCAGCAATGGTTTGTAACTTTCTGCATCCAAGTTTTGCACATATCTTGTCGAATTTATCCCTAAATATTAAATATTTTAATGTTATTATAAATAGTGTTCCAAAATTTCAATTTTCAATGGCTCATTGCCTGTATACACAAACAAAATCGATTTTTGTACTGTTTTATAATATTGCTAAATCCACTTATTCTAGCTTTTTTGTAGATTCTTTGAGATTTTCTACATAGAGTGTCATCTGTGATTAAAGATAGGTTTATTTCTTCCTTTCTGATGCCTTTTATTTCACATCCTTGGCCTATTGCACTAACAAAGGCCACTAGTACAATATTGTAACAATCAGTGACAGCAGACATCCTTTTCTTGTTTGATCTTAGGACTAAAGCATTCAGTCTTTTACCATTAAATATGAAGTTAGCTGTTGGTTTCTTATAGAAAGTTCTGTTCTACTTCTAGTTTTCTGTGAGTTTTTATTATGAATGTAAGTTAAATTTTGTCAAATGCTTTTTCTGCATTTATTGAACTGATCATGTGGGTTTTTTTCTTTTTACTATCTGTAGATAGGGTGAATTACAATTATGGATTTTTAAATGTTGAACCAACCAAGCATTCTTAGAATAAAACTAACTTCATCTTTTTAAATATATTGTGGAATTCAATTTGGCAATATTTTACTAGATATTTTTGCACTAATTTTCATCATGGGTATTAGTCTAGTTTTCTCATAATATCTTTGTCTGTTTGGGGATCAGGGTAATGCTAGCCTCATAGAATGAGTTGGGAAGTATTCCCTGTTCTTCTATATTTTTTTTTTCTAGAAGGCTTTATGTGGAGTTGGTATTATTTCTGTCTTAATTGGTAGAATGTACCAGTGCAGCAATTTGGATATGGAGTTTTCATAGTGGAAAGATTTTAAATATGAATGCATTTCCCTTACTAGATATAGGGCTATTCAGACTTTTTCTTGGTTGAGTTCGGGTCATCTGAAGTTTACACAGGAATTTGTTCCTTTCATCTAAGTTGTTGAATTTATGTTCAACAGTTTTACATAATATTTCCTTATATTTTATTGTAATAAGAATGCTTAATATGAGATTTACCCCCTGACAAATTTGTAAGTGTGTAATACAGTATTTTTAACTATAGCACAATCTTGTTCAGCACATCTCTAGAACTTACTCATCTTGCATAACTGAAAATACAGACCCATTGACCAGCAACTCCCCATTTCCCCCTTATTAACCATGTGTTTTCTGTTGGATCTATAGTTATGTCCCCTTTCATTTCTCATATTGGTAATTTGTGTCCTCACTCTATATATCTTTTTCCCGCGATCAGTCTGCCTAGAAATTTAACAATATTATTATTTTCAAAGAATCAAATTTTAATTTCACTGATTTTCACTATTATTTTTTTGTTTTCACATTCACTTACTTGTGTTGTTATGTTTGCTATTTCCTTCCTTCTGCATACTTGGATAATTTGCTCCTCTTTTTCCAATTTCTTAAGGTAGAAACTTGGATCATTGATTTGAAACCCTATTTCTTTTCTAATATAAGCATTTAATGCTATAGATTTCCCTCTTTGCAAGGCTTTAGCTGTGTCTCACAGTTTTGATCTGTTTTCTTTTTATTTTCATTAAATTTAAATTTTTCTCATTCCCCCTCTGAGTTCTCCTTTGATTGCTCGTTTAGGAGTACTATGTTAATTTTGAAATATTTAGAGATTTTTCAGATATATCACTGCTATTGATTTATTGTTTAATTCCATTGTCCAAGAAGATATTTATTAAATTTTAATTCTTTTAGATTTTTGAGATTTGTTTCATGGCACAGAACATAATCCATTGTGGTGAATATTCCATACATACATTTGGAAAGAATTCACATTCTTGAATATAATTCATCCATACAGTTGAGGAGAATGTGTGCTCTAATGCTGTCAGGTTGAACATTCTATAATTGTCACTTAGCTCAAGTTGGTTGATGGTTTTGTTCAGCTCTTCTATATTCTTATTAATGTTTGTTTACTTGTTCTTTTAATTATGTAGAGAGAAGTGTTAAAGTCTCCAAATAGGATTTTCACTTCTATCAGATTTTCCTTCATGTATTTAGAATCCGTTATTCGGTGTATACGCAGGTAGGATTAGGTCTTTTTGATCAACTGTCCCCTCTTTCATTATGTAATATCTTTATCTGTGGTAATATTCATTGTTCTGAAATCTAATTTTTGTAAAATTAATGTAGCCACTTCCAATTTTTTGATTAGTGCTTGCATAGTGTATCTTTTTTCATCCTTTTACTTTAACTTACAAATTTTTTTGACTTTTTGCATGTTTATTTTTTATTATAATAATTTTTTTTATTATATCATGTTAGTCACCATACAGTACATCCCTGGTTTTTGATGTATTTATATTTAATTAGTTTCTTGTAAAGAGCACATCATTGGGTCTTGCTTTTTTATCCAAGTAGATAATTTCTGCCTTTAATTTTGTATATTTAATCTATATTTAATGTAATTACTGATATGGTTGGATTTAAATCAGTTATATTATTCATATTGTCTCATCTGTCTTTTGTCCCCTTTTTTCTTGTTTTCCTGTTGTGTGTGTGTGTGTGTGTTAAAATTATATCGTATGATTTCACTTTATATCCACTATTGGCTTATGAGCTCTACTTCTTTGACAATTTATTTCATCCTTACTTTGTGGATTACCACATACTCATTAACTTGTCAGAGACTACATTCAAACAATATTAGGCCACTTGGGGGTAGAGTGTAATAACTTTGCAACACTAGATTTCCATTTTCTGCCTCCCAAACTTTGAGCTATTTGTGTCAGACACTTTACTTCTAGCTCCAAAATTCATTCCTATTCTTTTGCTTAGGCAATTTCCTTATAAAACAAAACAAAATAAGAATAATTGCTTTATATTTACCTTTAGTTTTACTATTTTTAGAGCTCTATATCTCTTTGTATAATAAAGCTCTTCATTTCCACCTAGTATTATTCTGCTCTCTCAAACTTCCCTTAACATCTCTTGTGTGCAAGTCTCCTGGCAATGAATTCTCTTAGCTTTTGTTGTCTGAAAAAAAACCTATTTTGCCTTCGTATTTGAAAGACATTTTCACTAGATATAGAGTTCTGAGTTGACTTGTCTTCTTTCAGTACTATAAGGATGTGGCCCCATTGTCTTCCGGTTTGCCTACTTTCTGACAAAACGTATGCTTGATAGCCATATCTTAGTTCCATTGTATTTAATGTTACTTTTTCCTCTGACTTTTAAGATTTCCCTTTATCTTTGGTTTTCAGGAATTTGACGTGTGTGTGTTATCCTACTTAGGGTTATTTGAATTTCTTGTATCTGTGCTTTGTTTTTTTATTACTATTTTTAAGTTAAAATCTAAAATTCTCAGTTGTTATCTCTTCTACTATTTATGTCTCTTCCTCTTTCTTCTCTCCTAAGACTCCAATAATACATTTTTATTCCATTCAATATTGTCTCACAGCTCTTGATGCTCTAGGCTTGTTTTTTTTTTCTCCATATTTTTCTCTTTGTCCTGTATTAATCATTTCTATTGACCTATCTTCAGCTCACTAATTCTTTCCTCCAAAATGTCCAGTTCTCTTTTAAACCTATGAAAGGAATTCATCTTTGATGTCATGTTCTTTTTTTTTTCATTCCTAGTATTTCCATTTGATTTTTTTTTATTTTTTAAAAATATTTTTTATTATATTATGTTAGTCACCATACAGTACATCCCTGGTTTTTGATGTAAAGTTCGATGACTCATTAGTTGCGTATAACACCCAGTGCACCATTTGATTATTTTTTAAAAATCATTTCATTTCTTTGTTAAAATGCTCCATCTGTTCATCCATGTTGTCCGCTTTTTCCAGTAGATTACTTATCAATCATAGTTATTATAAAGTCCTGTTTGAGGGGCGCCTGGGTGGTGCAGTTGTTAAGCATCTGCCTTCGGCTCAGGGCGTGATCCTGGTGCTCTGGGATCGAGACCCGCATCAGGCTCCTCCGCTAGGAGCCTGCTTCTTCCTCTCCCACTCCCCCTGCTTGTGTTCTCTCTCTCGCTGGCTGTCTCTCTCTGTCAAATAAATAAATAAAATCTTAAAAAAAAATAAAGTCCTGTTTGATATTAACATCTGGGTCATTTCTTAGTCTAATTCTATTGATTGATTTACCTCTTAACAATGAGATTTTGTTTCCTTGGTTTTTGCATATTTTCTAATTTTCATGGAATGATGACTATTATATTTGGAAAAACAGTGGAGGCCAAAATAAATAATATTCATGCCTGGAAATGGGCACATCTCTTTTCCTGTCAGTTCATCAGTGTGTGTGTGTGTGTGTGTGTGTGTGTGTGTGTGTGTATCATTCTAGTCAATTGTTTAGCTCTGTTGTTGTTATAGTCACTGTAGGGGCACCACGGACTATAATTTCCTCCAGGAATAACTGGGGTTTCTTTGTTCATTTTGCAGTGTCTGTGATGCTAATGGATTTGTCTCAATGTTCCTGCTACTTTCATAGCTTTCAGTGGTGCCAGCATGCCTGCACCACAGAGAGGTATTTCTCTTGCTTCTTCCCTAGCAGTACACTGCCATTTCTTGTAAGTTTGTGTGAGGCTCATGGTGAAGGTAAGACGGATTCTTCGGTCTCCTTATCTAGCTCCTGCTTTTGGCAGTCCCTGTGCACCTCTCTTGGGAGTAGAGGTTTCTCATTTTTACTGTTCTATCTACTCCATCCCAAGGCAGCCAGCCTGTGCCTTGCATGTGTGGTGTGTCTTTGAGACTCAATGGTGTGTGAGTTTTCTGCTCTTCCTCCAGCAATAGATAGATTGTGTTTCTATTCCTTGCTTACAAGTAGTGAGTCTCTGCCTGTACTCTGGGGATGGGAGGGTTTCCTTCCCCAACGACTTAAGGCTTTTGCTTCTAAGGAGAAAAGGGTCTAGGAAGTGGACAGGGTTTTGTGCAAGTCTCTCTGTGGCCATTGATTACTTCTGGCATGACTGTGGCACTAAGTGCAGCTATCTCTGGTCTTCTGCCCTGCCCCAATATTCCTTGTATGTGCTCAGTGGAGGCCCATGGATAAGAGCTTGAGTGCAGACTCATCTTGTGTGTGGAGCTCCAAGTGAGTTTAAATCAACATGTTCATCCACAGTTGGTGTTTATGAACTTGTTAAAATTAAGTGTGCTTTCTCCTGACTCACTTTAATGCTGACCACTGGCAAATGTACAGCAGCTCGTTTGAGCCGTCTCCCCCTAAAGGGCTCATCACTTCAAATTCATTCTACCTGATTGTCTGGAAAGCTCAGCTCTCTGATGGGCTCAGAAGAGTTGTAGTTTTGCAAAGTATCTGTTTTTTTCTCATTGTTATAGTAGGAATGACATTCTTTTGTGGCTTTCTACATACTAAACTGAAAATAGTCTCCTATGGGGAAGTTTTCATTAAAAAAACCAATTTCTTTACTAGATATAGGACTGTTCAAATTTTCTACTTCATCTTTGGTAAGTTTTGTTTTCCTATTAATTTTTTCATTTCATCTAAATTTTCAAAATTTGGCATAAAGCTTTTTTTAAAGATTTATTTATTTGAGAGAGAGAGAGAGAGAGCAAGTTGGGGGGAGGTGCAGAGGGAAAGAATCTTCAAGCAGACTCCCCACTGAGTGGGGAGCCCAAAGCAGGACTCAGTCTCATGACCCATGAGATCATGACCCGAGCCAAAACCGAGAGTCAGATGCTCACCTGACTGAGCCACCCAGAAGCCCCTGGCATAAAGCTTTTAATAATATTCTGTTATTTTTTTACTTTAATAATTTAGGTTTAGTATTACTATACCTTTTTATTTTTTATTTTTTCTCTGTTTCTAACTTGTTCAGTTTTAGTAGACTTTTGAAAGAACCAACTCTCAAACTATGGACTCCAGGAAACAAACCGAGGTTTTAGAGGGGAGGGGGGTGGGGTGGTGGGCCAGTCCGGTGAAGGGTATTAAGGAGGGAAGTATTGCATGAAGCACTGGGTGTTATATACAAACAATGACTCATGGAACAGTACATCAAAAACTATGATATACTGTATGGTGAATAACATATCATAATAAAAAAAACCAACTCTCAGCTTTGGTGAGCTCTATTTTATATATTCTCTCTATTTAATCAATTTCTGTTCTCATCTAATTATTTCATTCCTTCTAGTTTCCTTGAATTTAATTTTCTGTTTATGTTCTAACCTCTTGTAATATATACTCATTAATTTTCAACTTATTCTTTTAAAACATATGCATTTATAGTTATCATTTCCTCCCACACATACTTTAAGTTTTATATGAAATATTATCAGTGTCATTCGATTCACATTGCAATTTCTTCTTTGACCCATAGGTTATATTATATTTTTCCAAACTAATGGAAATTTTCTATTTATCATTTTATTATTTATTTCTAGCTTAATTAACTTGTAATCAGCTTTTATAATCTAGCATATGGTCAATTTTGTATTTTGAAAATTATATTGTACAGTTATTAGTGAGTGAATTGTTTTATTAAGAAGTAGCCATAGCAAATCCCTTAGGTTTTGAGTTTTGTTGCATCCAACAAGTAAGGGTGAACTAGAAATAAATTAGTGCTTATAGGCTCTGAAGTCCAACTTTGAATCATTTCAACCTGTGTTTCAATTAAACTCGTCTGGGATTCACAGTACCCTTACCCACCTGCCAGATGCAGATGTGACCCTCCTTAGAAAAATTGCCTGTAAAAATTTTCACATTAATGTCAGGCATATAAGTTAAAAAGTGACATGAATTCAAAGAGAGGGGCCAACACGATTTTTTAAAAACCAAAAGAAACTACAGATAATAGCAGCAGACCCACAAGTGTTCCAGATAATGAAGTTATCTAATGTGAATTTTAAACTCATTATTTTTAATATGTTCAAGAAAAGACAAGATCAGGAATTTTGGCAGACAGCTGGAAACTATTTAAAAAGTAACTATATGGATTCTAGAATACAAAAATACAATAACTGAAACTAAGTACTGAAAAGATAGATTTAGAAATACATTAGAGCTCTGGGCACCTGGATGTCTCAGTCAGTTGAACATCTGACTCTTGGTTTTGACTCAGATCGTGATCTGAGGACCTGCTGGGATTAAGCCCCGAGTTAGGCTCCACGCTCAGCAGGGAGTCTGCTCAAGGATTCTCTCCCTCCCTCTCCCTCTGCCCCTCCCCCTCCTCATAGGCACTCTCTCTCTCTCTCTAAAATAAGTAAATAATCTTAAAAAAAAAAAAGAAATACATTAGAGCTTAAGAGAGGATTGGTGAACTTGAAGAAAGTTTAGAAGAAAATATTCAGAATATTTTCCTGGAAACACAGAAGAATGGACAATTCAGAAAAAGTATAGGAGACATAATGGATACCATGAATGACTAACAAATATGTAACTGGAGTCCTAGAAGAGGAAAGAGAAAATGAGTCAGAAGCAATAATAAAACTAACAAATTATTTTCTCAAAGGAAACATGGAATCCAGAAGACAATGGGGCATTATCATTGTCTGTCAAAATGCTGAAGAAAACACTACCTGCCTACATTCCTATATCCAGCAAAAATCTTCTTCATGAATGAAAGTAAAATAAACATATTTTCAGATAAATAAAACTAGAGCATTTGTCATCAGCAGACCTGAACTAAAAAATACTCAAAAAGGTGTTTTTCAGGGATAAAAATAATGAAACCACTCACATGGAAACCCAGGGACACAGGAATGAAAGCAGAACAACATAAAGGGCAACTCCATGGGTGCCGTGGGTAAATCTAAATAAATATTGACCTTAAAAATTATAATGCCTTTATGAGATTTTTTAAAATATTGAAAATTAAAATATATAATACCAATAGCTGACTGGAGGTAGATAACTTAGGAGGTAGATAAATTGACTTAGAAAGTAGATAACTGACTTAGGAGGAAGGTAAATTAAAAGTATTCTAAGGTGCTTGCTTTATGTGAGATGAGATAAAAGTAGTTATATGCCTTTCATACTAATATAATGGTAATTGTTAATTACATAATGATATTTAATATATTTAATTATACAATAGCATTTGATTATATAATTATTAATAATATTACTAATGTAAAACATGGCTGCATGTTATAATTTCTAAGATAAAAGCATTTTTAAATAAACTAATAAAATACAGAAATGTGATTTTTTGAAAATCTATCCAAAGGAAAGGACAGAAAGAAAATAGAACAAAAATAGAAATGATAAATAGAAAACAGTTTGTTGATAGATTTATATTAGATGTAAATGGCTTTAATTTTCTAATTAAAAGACAAGGGCATTGAGGACTAGATTAAAAAACCAAACCAAACATGTTATTTACAAAGCAAATTTAAATATACATATACAGAAAAATTGCAAGTAAAATGAAAAAAATACATATTTAATATATAAGTATATATATATTTATATATAACATAAATCCTAACAAAAATCCTGATGTATCTATATTAATATCAGACAAATCATATATATATTTATTTTAAGGATTTTATTTATTTATTTGAGAGAGAGAGAATGAGCAAGGGGAGGGACAGAGGGAAAGGGACAAGCAGGTTCCCAGCTCAGTGCGGCTCAATCCCAGGACCGTGAGATCATGTCCTGAGCTGAAGTCAGACACTTAACTGACTGAACCACCCAAGGAACCCAGACAAATTATATTTTAAGGCACAATACATTTCAAGATATCATTATAATATATAAAGGGTAGCACTTCACAATAATAAAAGAGTTAATTCACTAGGAAGATACTATAATTGTTTTATATCTGTACACATAATCAAATAAGAATTAGGCTAAGTTATTTCTTGATACTATTTATCATATTCAATTTTAGTAGTATGGTAATGATAAATTATATCCAAGGATCTCAATTTGCTCATCTGCGAAATAGGATTATTATAATGCTAGCTCAGCCTGCTTCACAAAGCCATTATAAAGTCATAGCTGGGAAAGTACTTAAAAAATTGCAAAGTGCAATAAATGTACGGGTATGATTTCTGTGACCACTTATTAATGCCACCTATCAGAAAATTCCTGAACCTTCTTATTTAAAATAGAAAGATCAGGGGGTGCCCAGGTGGCTCAGTCAGTTAAGCATCTGACTCTTGATTTTGGCTCAGGTCATGATCTCAGGGAAGTGAGATCAAGCCCCAAACTGGCTCTGCACTGAGTGTGGAGCCTGCTTAAGATTCTCTCTCTCCTGGGGCTCCTGGGTGGCACAGCGGTTAAGAGTCTGCCTTGGGCTCAGGGCGTGATCCCGGCGTTATGGGATTGAGCCCCACATCAGGCTCCTCCACCATGAGCCTGCTTCTTCCTCTCCCACTCCCCCTGCTTGTGTTCCCTCTCTCGCTGGCTGTCTCTCTCTCTGTCAAATAAATAAATAAATAATCTTTAAAAAAAAAAAAAAAGATTCTCTCTCTCCCCCTGCTTCTGCCCCTCGCCCCTCCCTTCTCCTTCTATAAATAAATAAATAAATAAATAAATAAATAAATAAATAAATGTCACTTTAAAAAATGCAATAAAACAGGAAGGGCACAAGTCAAACTTCTGGAGTAGATGTACTTACTGGAGGGCATGCTGTGCACACACATGCAGGACTTGCTTGCTGAAAAGAGAAAAATATCTGACAGCTGGTTTCAGTCCTTCACATGGATAGTTGTGCCCCACAGTCCCTGCGAGCCCCACGGCAGCTCATCCTACAGGGCTGAAGTACAGCCAGGTGGAGTCACTGGCTTATTGGATGCTGATGGGCCCGAAGCAGGGAAACTCAGTTGTTCTAACATTCTCACTCCTCCCCAGGGGCCTGAGGCTGTCAGTGGAGTAATGAGAAAGAGGAACAAAGATGGGAAAAGACCAGCAGCTATTCAGGAAGGCGTGGCCCTCTCTGCCCCCACCCCCAAGCCACCTGCTGAAGGGAGGGATGTTGAAAGAACCACATTTTCCATTCCTCAAAGCCAAACAAGCGCAGAGAATCAGCCGAGCCTCCCTAAATCGGTGCCTGATGGGGAAATAAAAAGCTGAACCCACTGAAAGGCCGCATCTGTTAAATGAATCCGCAGGCTGAGAACCAAACCAAAACAGATGTGCTTAAACAGCAAGGACCCCTCCCACAGAGAGACACTTCTACCGCCATGTCCTAGGCATGTCTTCTCTCTGCCAGAAGATCTGACCAGATTATTAGAACCATGCGCTTCCATCAGGGATTCCGAGGGTCTCCAGAGCCCAACTCTCCTCATACCACTTACCTGCATCAGGTCAGGGAGCCCAGCACAACCCTAGCCTGAAGCTGTCAGTGAAGGGGCAGATGCAGGCATGAAGGCCAGTTAGACTCAGTGGCTCTCATTCCATGGGTCTCCTTCATTTCGGTTCCTCTCCATGGGCTGGGGCCCCCAGCTGGCTCAAGAACGTAAGTCCTGGCCGTTCTTTTTTTTTTTTTTTTTTTTTTTAAGATTTTATGTATTTGACACAGAGAGAGAGAGCACAAGCAGGGGGAGCAACAGGCAGGGGAGACAGAGAAGCAGGTTTCCCACAGAGCAGGGAGCCCGATACGGGGCTCCATCGCAGGACTCTGGGATCATGACCTGAGCCGAAGGCAGACGCTTAACAACTGAGCCACCCACGTGCCCCAAGTCCTGGCTGTTCTGCAAGGCCTGGCTCAGATGACACTTCTAGAGGCTTCCTTAGTCTCTGGGACAAGCCTATCACTTGTCTCTTGCCACCACATGTCTATGAAAACCTTTACCACAGAGAATGCCAGCGGTCCACCAGCTGGCTCCTGGGAGCTTGTAAATTTCCTGCACTTTTATGCAGATTTTCCCATATGGGCATCTGTACATTTTTTTTCTGAGGAGAAAAGAACAAGTCACTTTTATCAGATTTCAGAGAAGTCGATGCTCTAAAAATGTTTAAGATAAATATGAATACAACTCTACTACAGTATAACCTTGATAGTAAGAGATGTGTTGTGATGGGCAATTCTCAGCCTGTCTCTCTTGCTAACCTAGAAGGACCTGCGAAGCTGATGCCACTGAAGGGTAGCCTAGAATACGGTGTTCGCTAAACACTTGTTAGGTCAATGCTGGATCTCTCAGCCCTTGGGAAGGCTGGGCCAGCAGGAGTTGAAAGGCATCAAACTCAGCTTTTTTCAGTATGAGAAGTACTTGAAACTACCCACAGACACCCACCCCCACACCCCCCACCCCTACCCCCACGTGAAACAGACACACAAGCCTGACCGGCCTCAGCCACCTCCGAATCCCCCATCCCCAAATCCTCCAGCAGGTTAGGACTCCTGCCGGCATCCAGGAAGCTCTGCGAGGTGATCCAGTCATGATTCATAAAAGGAACCACAAAACCAGAGAATCCTCCCTTACCATCTCAATTTGCCATTCCCACTTTTCCCCACCCCGCTCCAAGGCTGGCAAATTTTGCTGGAGAAAATCACAAAACTACTGAGGCAGCTGTCCCACACCTGTGACTTACCTGGGCCTTGGCGCCATTACTCACCTCTGTGAGGTGACAATCTATATTACCCGTAGAAGTTACGTGAAACTCCATTCCCTTCAGGGCAATCCCCCTGCCTCTTCTCTGCGCTTCCACTTCACTGCCTAAGTGATAGTCGGGCTACTCACCTTGAGTTTCCTCAAATTTCCTACACCTGAAAATCTCTATCATCTCTCTCTTCCTACGGACCAGTTTCTGAGGAATGATGGCCTTTCCAGTTTGTCATGGCTAACGTCCCACCTGTCTTTTTAACATCTTATTATGAAAATTTTCAAAAATATATATAAGCAACTACAGCATTAAAATGAGTCCCCATATGTCCATGACCTAGATCTGTTAACATTTTCCATATTTGTTTGCTCACTTTTTCTTTGACAAAATATTGTGAAGATGCGCATCTCACGTTTGCTCTGAATTCTTCGGTACATGGCCCTGAGGTACGAAGCCCTATGCTGACACAGTGATACAAAACTAACAGTGATTCCTTAGTGATGTCTAATACAACTCTACATTAAATTTCCCTCACTGTCCCCCCAAAATGCAGTTTTCAATTGCTTTGCTTGATACAGAATTCAAACAAGGGCCAGACTTTGCATTCGGTTCTTGGATATCTTAAATGTTGTTTAAGTCCTAAGCTGCTCTCCACTGCCCCCTGCCCCCACATCTCTTTCCTAGGCACTGCCCCGTGGCCAAGACTATTTAGGATGTCTGACATAATGCTCCACTTTCTGGATGTGTCTGATACCTTAGTTGGTCATTCAACTCATTGATCTGTGCCCCATATTTCCTGTCCACCAGAAGTTTGAAGAGGCTTGACTGGATCTCAAACTCTGGTGAATGTCAGACTCAGCTGGGGAACATGGTAGAAGCATGGAGGTCTGGGCCCAAACCTGCCTGGTGAGGCTGGGGCTCTGTGTTCCCCACTAGCTCTTCAGGGCCCTCTGGCACCATGCCGACAGGGGATGCCTCGTGGATCATTCTCATGCCACCACTTTAGTGATGCTGATACCGACAAGGGGTGTGGGTGATGATAGGCTGACCCTACAATGTCAAGTCCTCTCTGCTCCTTTGCCTTTCTTTTCATCTTGTCCAAATTCCTCAAGACATTTTTCCATGAATTATTTTCATTTTATCTTATTTCTTCCACTTCTCCTCTGTGGACTTTTCTCTTTCAAGAAAGGAAAAAGAAAAAGAAAAAGAAAGAGAAGAAAGAAAGAAAGAAAGAAAGAAAGAAAGAAAGAAAGAAAGAAAGAAAGAAGAAAAGAAAAATCATGCTTATCACAGTGTGGCTTATAATAGTAAAGGAATGGGGGCGCCTGGGTGGCACAGTCGTTAAGCGTCTGCCTTCGGCTCAGGGCGTGATCCCAGCGTTCTGGGATCGAGCCCCACATCAGGCTCTTCTGCTAGGAGCCTGCTTTTTCCTCTCCCACTCCCCCTGCTTGTGTTCCGTCTCTCACTGGCTATCTCTGTCTCTGTCAATAAATAAATAAAATCTTTAAAAAAAATAATAGTAAAGGAATGGATAAAACTTAAATGTCCAAAGAGGGAATTGGTTATATACTTTATTGAATAACATCATTTGTAGCCACTGGAATTTACATCAGACAAAAATATGTGAAGGCATGAAGAAACATTCCTNNNCTTGAAAACAAAGCTACAAGACAGGGGCGCCTGGGTGGCTCAGTCGTTAAGCATCTGTCTTTGGCTCAGGGCCTGATCCCAGGGTCCTGGGATCAAGCCCCACATCAGGCTCCCTGCTCCGCTGGGAGACTTCTTCTTCCTCTCCCACTCCCCCTGCTTGTGTTCCCTCTCTCGCTGGCTGTCTCTCTGTCAAATAAATAAATAAAATTAAAAAAAAAAAGCTACAAGACAGACATGTAAACACAAAGTAGCCGTATCATGTGTAGCCACCTCATTTTTGAGGAAACAGTCTTACCCGCAAAGGATCTACTGCAAACACCTGCTGGAGAACAAGCATAAGGTCCAATCAGCTGTGAGTTTATCTGGGTGGTGGCATTGGGCAAGAATTTCATTTCTGTCTCTAGCTTTTCTACAATTTCCAAAACCTTCTAAAATGGGCACACATTAATTTTGGAACCAGAAAACTGTGTTAATTAAAACAACAGAAAACATTTCTTTTCTTGATCTGGTGTCCCCCTCACGTTAGCGTCCAAACGATTTACACCTTCCCCCCCTGCGTTTCTTGAATGAGTTGTTGATCCTTAGTTTCTCTGCACTTAAGTCTCATTCATTCATCTTGTACTCCTGAGTGGTACTCTGTTTCCGGTCCAAACAGTCTACAGACAGTGCTCTCTTCAGCGTGTATTTGCCCCAAATCCCTGCTCTTAACCTGACCTCTCTGAAGCATTTGGAAGTGTTGACATTATTAAATTCTTTCTCTTTCTTGACACAGTCTCCTCCCTTTCCTCCCACAGAATTACTCATTTTCCTGCAAATATTTATTGAATACTTGCTCTGTGCCAGACAGTGTTCTAGGCCCCTGAGATACATCAGTGAGAAGAGGCAGACAAAAAACTCTATACCCTTGGGGTTTACATTCTGGTGGGAGGAGGGAGGAAGCACAATAAACAATAAGTGTAAGAAATAAGTTTCATGGTATAAGGGTGTGGGAAACACAAACCACGGTAAGAGGTATCGGGGTTCAGGGCAGTCTGCGGTGGCTCTAATAGGGTGGGGGCTAAGCCTCACATGGAAAGGATATTTGGGCAAAGACTCGAGTGGGGTGAGACGAATCACCAGGAATCACTAGGGAAACCAGGGAAAGAGAACAGCAGTTGGTGCAGGCTGTGGGGAGCAGCGGGAGGGGGCGTCTGAGAAGGGGGAGCTTCCCCGAAGACGGGCTCTCTGAGCAGACTCCAGAGCTGCCGAGGGCTCGGACACGTGTAGCAGAATCTGCCTTTGGTGTGGGCAGTGTTCAGGCAGAAGCAAGGAGAGCCGTGAGGGCCTCTGCAGGCACAAGAGGGGCGAGGCAGCGGGAAGTACTTGCTGGGAGGCTGGATCGGCCCACCCCCTTTGCTCAGTCCTTGGCGGTCCTGTCTTTTTCCTGCTCCTTAAGAACCGGCTCCCTTCTCTTTCTCTCCACTCTATCCTTTGTAAACCTAGCCACTTCGGTGGCTCACCTAAGGGCCTGCAGGCAGGCAGGGCAGGTGCTCCTTCTTCTTTCAGCTCAGAGCCCTATCCTGAGACCCCTCCGGTGGGACACCATGGCCCATGTTTCTATCTCTTGGATACAGGTTCAAACCAGGAACTAAGTAGCTTGCTCTCAGTCTCTGAGTCAGGACAACTCTGTCCTGTCTCAAGAACAGAAGTGGGCCCTTTGGACTTCATCAAGATTAAAAGCTTCTGCACAGCCAAGGAAACAATCAAAAAAATTAAGAGGCAGCCCATGGAATGGGAGAATATATTTGCAAAGGACACTACAGATAAAGGACTGGTATCCAAGATCTACAAAGAACTTCTCAAATTCAATACACGAGAAACAAATAAACAAATCAAGAAATGGGCAGAAGATATGAACAGACACTTTTCCAATGAAGACATACAAATGGCTAACAGACACATGAAAAAATGTTCAAAATCATTAGCCATCAGGGAAATTCAAATCAAAACCATACTGAGATACCACCTTACACCAGTTAGAATGGCAAAAATAGACAAGGCAAGAAACAACAATTGTTGGAGAGGATGTGGAGAAAGGGGATCCCTCCTACATTGTTGGTGGGAATGCAAGTTAGTACAGCCACTCTGGAAAACACTGTAGAGGTCCCTTAAAAAGTTAAAAATTGAGCTACCTTATGATCCAGCCATTGCACTACTGGGTGTTTACCCCAAAGACACAGACGTAATGAAGAGAAGGGCCATATGCACCCCAATGTTCATAGCAGCATTGTCCACAATAGCTAAATCGTGGAAGGAGCCGAGATGCCCTTCAACAGATGAATGGATTAAGAAGTTGTGGTCCATATATACAATGGAATATTACTCAGCAATCAGAAAGAATGAGTTCTCAACATTTGCTACAACATGGACGGCACTGGAGGAGATAATGCTTAGTGAAATAAGTCAAGCAGAGAAAGACAACTATCATATGATTTCTCTCATCTATGGAACATAAGAACTAGAATGATCAGTAGGGGAAGAAAGGGATAAACAAGGGGGGGTAATCAGAAGGGGGAATGAAATATGAGAGACTATGGACTATGAGAAACAAACTGAGGGCTTCAGAGGGGAGGGGGGTGGGGGATTGGGATAGACTGGTGATGGGTAGTAAGGAGGGCATGTATTGCATGGTGCACTGGGTGTTATACACAACTAATGAAGCATCGATCTTTACATCGGAATCCGGGGATGTACTGTGTGGTGACTAACACAATATAATAAAAAATCATTTAAAAAAAAATAAGAAGTGGGCCCTTTGAACTCTCATTTAGAATCATGAAGACAGTACTTCCCAGGTATCCCATTATTTAATTTGATTAAATAACAAACCAGCAATAGCCCTGGGATCTGGCATGGCAGGTGCAATTACCCTCGCTTTTGAGTTCACTAACAGATCGACAAATCAAGCGACTTACTCGGTGACGGTGGCAGTGAGTGGTGGAGACGGGGCTAGAACTCAGGTCTCCCGGCTCCTCATCAATTGTACCAGTCTCTGAGAATCCTGGGGCCTCGTCACAGCAAGGACCATCCTAAGCACAAGTGAGAGCGTTCTGGCAAAGACATAACTGTGAAAACAAGCCAACTTTTCAGGGCTAGTCAACACGATCTGGTGCCCAGGCTCAGATAGAGTCCCTCCACCAAGCCCCCAGCCTGAATTGCCCCCTCTCCTGCTGCTCCCCAGGGGACGCAAGACCCTGCCAGCCCCCATCTCTCCGTAATCTAGGCCAGGACGTTTTCCTGCCACCAACAGAGGCCCCCTCTCTTTGCACTTTACTTTTCTATTAGGAGAGGGAAATGAGATCCCAGCTTCAGTTTAACTCCGGGTGTACACAGTAGAGACAGACTGCCGGTGGTTGTGGGGAGCGGGGAAGCTCTGCTGCTGGCAACCGCCTTCAAACTGAATGGACGATGAAGGCTGAAGGCGATACTACACTTAGGCTATAATTAATTTAGAATTTGAAATGGGCAGAAACCTTACTTGTTTCAAGCTGGGCAAACCAGAGGCTGCCTTAGGGCTGTAATTCCTTCTTACATTCCTATCAAAACTATGTACCTAGAAAAAGTCAGCTCCATTCCACCACAGAGGCCCTTCTCTCTCTGACCCATTTCCCATTATTGAAGCAATTAGTATGCAACTTGTGTTCCAGAAGATTAATGATCTTTTGGTGGGAGGAAGGCGGAATTTGTGGGCTGCCTCCCAGGTGTCATCAGAGCTCTCCTCTCCCTAAGTGCTGCCCTCTGTGCCATACACGTGAGCACTTGGGTGCTGGGGAGGCGCCTTGCCTTGTTGGACTCAGCTTCTCCCCCCCAGTGGTGTCTGGAGGGGGAGGGGCGGGGCTTTCACAGACCAGCCCAGCAGTTGGAGATGGAGCTCCAGCCCACTTCTGGGAAGGATGGAACTCCTGGCCACAGCCAGGGCTGCTGCCTCAACTGTGAGGTCTCTGAGGGACCCCCACAGGAAGGATTTCCTCTTTCCCTCCGCCCAAATGGCACACTTTGGCACCTCTAGAATAGGAAAGAGAGAACCAGATGAGAAGATACCCTTTCCTAGCCTATCAAAGAACTCAACAGAACGCTCTTCTTAAGCATTGAGACCGTAAAGTCAGACATATCTCTGAGGTCTGTGGTCTAAAAGATAGGAAGAGTGTGAAAAGAATAAAGATGTAAGTAGATGGGCTAAATCCAACCAGAGGGGACGGCGGCCTGCTGGAGGGCTGACCGATCTGTGACAAGTCAGCAGAATGACGTCATGTGTAATGCAAGTGCAGGTGAGGCACATGGGGAGGGCACCTGTTTGGAGAATGTTGGCGCAGAGACCATAAAGCCAGGATCCACCTGGTAGGGACGGTCACTAACAAGAACCCAGGCCGTACTGCAGCCAGAGATGTACCGGGCATTAACAACTCCTCAGTTAATGGAGAGGCAACCACAAAAATTGTATGAGAAAATAACCTAAAAGTTGTTTGGAACAGATCCCGTAGTAGGGAAACATCTTTCAATCATAGAAAGACCTAGAGTTAAATTTAGAAATGCTTAAGAGAATCAACCCATAGTGAGACTATTTTGTGGTTTAGGTGTTGAGAGATCATTTTCCATGGGTTTCTCATATTTCTGCACATCTTGGGAGCAGATGCATGACTGCCTTTCTTCTGGACTATCTTTTCAAGGATGTGTGGCGGACAGCTATGGAAAACAGAGACAGTGTTCCCCCAGAACAAAGGACAGGTTTGCTTACTGTCCAGTACAATAAAGATAATGCCATCATTCACAGAAAAAGTGAAGCAGACTTACTGTCCATTAGAAACGATTTGGGTACCCTAAGTTCAGGACTCCCCTCCTGTGACCCATTATGTGTGCAGGTGTCATGTGGCCCTTTTCACACCATCCCAGGAGACTGGGACTTGACGACTGGTATAAATGCTGATACTCTGGCTACTATTGCTATGAGTAACCAGGTCCTTTGTCTCTGATTCAGAAGTCTCGTGTCTTTTGCCAGCATCCACCAAACCAGCTATTTTGAAAGTAGGCTAAAATTTCGGACTCTTAATATAAGTATTCAATCCATATTTAGTATTTAAGTTCTTATTGTACTTAGGAAGTTTTGGCTTATGCAAGTAATAGGCCACCTTTGTGATTTCATATTGAAATTAAGTGATTTAAATTTGTGATTTTTAATTTCAAATTTACTAAATTTATAGAGTGTGAGAACATTTAAGAAGACCTAGATTCATCTTGTTTATAATTGTAATTCATTAGACTTATGCAAATCATCTACAGACCCTGGAAATCTGTGGTTTATCTATCAAACAAGTGAAGTATCCTACAGAGGAAAAAATGCATATTAAATTTATAAATCCAATTTTAAATGTTTGAATGAGTTCAACAACTCAGTTTGTAATTGGGACCTCATTTTTAAGATGCTTTAAATTCTCTGTTGAAAATTTTAGATTGATTTCTACTTCTACCTCGTCTGTCGAGAGCTGGAAAGAGTTGTGCTTCTTCTGTAACGGTGAGAAGGAGCTGAGTAATAGTGCTGCATGGTGAATGATGGGAGCCACACTTGTGATGATCACAGCATAACGTATAGAGACAGTGAGTCACTGTGCTCTACACCTGCAACTAACCTAACATCATGTGGCGACCATACTCACATTTTTTAAAATGCCAAATAAAACACAAAATGACAACTTTTCTTTTTTTTTTTTAAGATTTTATTCATTTATTTGCCAGAGAGAGAGAGAGAGAGAGCACACAAGCAGGGGGAGCAGCAGGCTCCCCACTGAGCAGGGAGCCCAATGCAGGACTCGATCCCAGGACCCTGGGATCATGACCTGAGCTGAAGGGAGCTGCCCAACCGACTGAGCCACCCAGGCGTCCCAAAATGACAACTTTTCTTGAATTCACCAGAGAAATGACATCACATGGCAACTTCTTTAAGTTTTTGAGGTGACATGCTAAGCCGGAATGAGACATTATTTCTGATTTTCTATCTTGGCCAGAATGGGAAAGTTTCAAGGGTTTCCACTGGTTTTTCTTAGCACTGTGGCTCTTACTCCGTAAGCGTGCTCTCCCAGCTGTTACGGACGGCCATTCCAGTTACAAACTCAGGGACCAGGGAAGTGAACACCAGGTGGGGTGCAGATCCATTGAACTCACTGCAAGATAGATTTGGAGCCAAAGTTCCCCCACATCAGCAGGAGGTTTGTGATGGCGTTTTGGGTATTGTGGTCTTGGTTTTAGCTCAGATCTTGTATCCATAGCTCTTCAAAGATCTACATCATTCCTTTTCCTCAGGAGAAATAGCCACAGGTCCTTTTGGTGACAGATGAAGGGAATAATCACTACTGTGTATGCTTGCTGTGATGCTGCGAGGTCATTCCTCAAGGACACCCAGGCTCCCCTGCAGTGATTAGCCCTGGTCTGACAACTGGAGCAGGGCTGTAAACTGGGCAAAGGGTCATGGGTTTCCATTGCAGCAGCTGACACCAGTCTTTGGCTCACCTGCTCTTCATCTTTGGTTTCACAGTTCAAGCAACACGTTGTAATTTTACCATTAGGAACACCATGGTCTCTTAGTCACCGCTCCCTGATTCCTGCAAATAAGGGTCTAGGCTGCCATTGCAACCTTTCTGCTCTTATAGTTATTTGCCTGCTTTGCCTCTGATGGTTAAGTCCTGCCAACTGTGCTGTGCTCTTCTTGAAGGCTGTCATTCCCAGTGACACAGGGAAACCCAGACACACAGCAGCCCAGAAAGGATGGTCACCAGGAGTGTCTCAACAATGCTGGTGACCCCCTCACTGGCATATTCCTTATCTTATGAGTGAAGAGCTTGGGTTTTCCCAGAGACTGGTTAATTGGTAGACTCTGATCTTACATAATAAATCTATTTTTGTTTGCCTGCCTGCCTGAGCCTTCTACCCTCTTCTGCTGCCAAGGGAGTTCTGGCATTACTATCTCATTTGGTTGAGGCCAGCTTTATTATCAAGCTGCAGGACACTGTCTCAACAGCATATTAGGGGTGGCTCTAGGTGTCCTTGCAAGGATGCTAAACCCTGAATCATGGAAGAGTGCCCACATGTCAATAAAGTCTCCCTTCTCTAGTATATTTTCCTCCCACGCCTGTAATCTCAAGATTCATTTCCAGATGGGACCTCCTGGATCGTTTGCGTACATGTTGGCTGGGTTCTACAGCCTTTTCTGAAGAAGGAAGGCACTTCCTCCATGTGCCATGCTGAGCTATGCTAGGCCTACTTATTGGCCTACAACAGGGATTGGCAAACATGGTCCATAGGTCAAATACAGCCTGTTTTGTAAATAGAGTGTTGCTGGGAACCCAGCCATACCCATTCATCTACACACTAGTGAAGCTGCTTTTGTGGCACGGTGCAGGAGTTACGACAGAGTTTGTATGGTCTGCAAAACCCAAGATATTTGCTATCTGTCCCTTTACAGACAGAGTGAGCCAACCCCCGGCCCAGAAGCAGTGAGGGCTGGGGGAGGAAGTCTGGAGAAGGGCAAGTATGATCTTACAAGACACCTGCCTCAGGCGAGCTCTCCAATCACCTTGGGGCAAGGTGAGGCTGCTGTCCTCTGAAGGAGGGGTGGGCCTCTTCTGCAAGGCCAGAGAGGGCCAGGAAATCTCAGGATTGAAGGTTCTTGAGCACATCTACCCAGATGTCCCATTCCAGGTCCTTGGGTCCCACTCTTCCTTATCGAGCCCTAGATTCTCCATAGGATACTTGCTGCGGCCGTAAATTCAGACACTGCTACACTTTTATCAGGCCCAAAGCCATGTTTGCAGCAGGATGTGCCCTTGGCCCCAGCAGGCCACAGTCCTCTTCCATGCTACCACGGAGGCCTGGTTCTAACTTTGTACCCACTTCAGTGGTTGGCTGACTGGGGTCCTACACTGATGGACTTAATAACCCACAGCGATCTCCACCATCGCCACCACACCCCCCAATGCTAGTGACCCTGGGTAAGCCGGTGCCCTTTCTGACACCTGCAACGCATTCAGTACTGGTCAGGCTTTGGTCAGAAGTTATAAACCACACCAATTACTTTTACATAGAAAATTTAACGTAGAGAACTTTCTAACAGGTATTGAGGAACTGGACCGGTAAGAAGGGAACCCGGAACTATGCTAATGTGAGTACTGAACGTCCTGCGTTCTGAGAAACCCCCTTAGTCACAGGCCAACCGGAACTGCTGGCTACCCTCACTGTGGTGTCACAGAGGTAGTAACTTCAGGAAGCAACTAAGACCACAAGACTAGGGAAGATTTTGTCTGAGTAGGGGGCACCAACTAGCTGGTACTGGAGTGACCCAGGGGATGCCTTGAAACTGGTTATGGGGAAAATCATTAACTGGAACCAACTGCTGCTATTGGAACCAAGCCCACCTCCAGAATGAAGAATCACTGCCGAGTGACCCTGGCAGTGACAGGCAGCAAGCAGGAAGGAGTAAGTCCCTTCTTCCTCGCCCAGCCCCCAGTCTCCCTCCAGCATCCCTTGGCCTCCCAGAGCCTAACCAGGTTAGGCTGAGTTAGCTGGCAGAGTGGAAATGTCACGTTGAGAGTCCCAGCTGCCCCATCACAGGGCAGGGTCTGGAGGGTCGATCCACACCTGGTCAGTGGCAGGTTACTAGGCAGGGCTGCAGCTGATTGATAACCAGCACACATCCCAGGTATTCACGGGAGAGAGTCTTCCTGATGATGATGCTACAGAATGCTGGGGGGATCCCTCCCCATTCCCCACCAAAACCCAGGTCCTCGTTGTCAACTAACAAATGACCCAAGACCTAGGACCTACTGCCAGGACCTTCTAATATCAACTGTCTTAGTTTGGACTCCCCAGTCTGACCCAAAGGCAAGGGCTTGAGTGCAAGTGGTTATTTGGGAGGCAGAGGGACCAATAGAAGGTGTGTTATCAGCCAGCTACGACCATAGGTGACTGCAGGGAAACTTTTGCCCTCAGGACCACAGCAGGCACCTCATAGGCTTCCGAGCTCGCGGGGGGAGAGGGTTCGTAGTGCCTGCCGGAGCACCAGCCACAGCCGTGCCAAGTGGCCTTTGATGGCACACAGCGGCAGCCACCAAACAGGCAGGAGGAGAAAGATGTGAGGTCTGTGGTCCACGTGAGTGAGGCACCTGAGAGACCCAGTAAATAAGACTATGGCAGGTGGGGGAGGTGCTGCAGTATTTATGTTCAGGGTTTCAGGATGGTTCTTATAGTCCTGCCTTTCCTGGGGCAAAGTGACCTTCTGGGGCTACAGAAAAAGGCCTCAGGCAAAGAGATGCCGGCAGCCGGAAGTTGTCGGGAGCACCCCTGAAGTGGAAGGCCCCGGGGACTGCAGGCAGAGCACCCACGACTTCCGCTCCAGGGAGGCAGGAAGAATGGATAGTTGAGCTAGGTCGGCATAACAACTCCCATGCCTCATGACCCAGGCTCTCTGCTCATGTTCTGCAGGCGTCAGGAGCTATGGAATGCGCACTATTATTATTTTCATTTTACAGATAAGAAAACCAGTGCTTTGACAGGTTCGACAACTTGCCCACAGCGGCGGCCAATGCGGACTTGGTCCTAGGTCTGTGCGACCCAGAATCAGCACGCTTAAGCACCCTGCTGTTGCCACCTGACCCACTGGAGGCAACGCGGGCTGGCAGACACACGCACATCTCCATCTCCCCCACGTGCCAGGCATGCAGGGCAGAGACTCCGTGGGCCTCTTGACAACCCCAGGCTGACTCGTCCCTGGTGATGCCCCAGCGTTGACGCTTGTCACTGCAGTCAGGCTGGTTGTGCTGAGCAGGAGAAAACACCCAATTTGCTTGAGTCTTTTCTTCTCTGGTTATTTTTTTTTGAAGATTGTATTTATCTGTCAGAGGGAGAGAGAGAGAGAGCACAAGCAGGGGGAGCGGCAGGCAGAGGGAGAAGCAGGCTCCCCACTGAGGAAGGAACCCGATGCAGGATTCGATCCCAGGACTCTGGGATCGTAACCTGAGCCGAAAGCAGATGCTTAACCGACTGAGTCTCCCAGGCGTCCCACATTCTCTGGTTACTGAGCAAGCCTAGGAAAAGAGCAAATCGTACCCCGAACTGACTACCCTCTTGCTGAGAGTGATTTATGGTGATGATGTCGGGACACTGGGGGAATCAACTTTGCAACGGTCCTTTGGGTCTGTGATTCCCACATTCCATAATGTTTGATGGTGACAGCTCTCCTGACTGGGGGAGCAGATAAGACTTAAATCCCTTTTAGATGAGACACTTGACTTCAGTCCCTCCCTCAAAACCTGTTCACAAACTGGCAAGGTTACCCAGTGTTAATATAAGATGAGGGAGTCTCCAATCTGGTTGATTTAGAGATTTCTTGAGGATCCTTTTTGTTTTTCTTTTCTTCATGGTTTATTATGGAATAATGAAAACACACACAAAAGCAGAAAGAATAGTAAAATCAAGCCCCATGAGCTCATCACTCAGCTTTGGCTATTGTTAACTCCTGACCACTCTCATTTCCCCCGCACACTCCCTGGTCTCCGGATATTTAGAAGTTACTCCCACATCAGATCACGGTGGTGTTCCTCTGAAAGTATTGATACCTACGCTACTCCCTCTGAATTTTCTGATTCAGTAAGTCAGGAATGGTGGATGAGAATCTATGTTTTTTCAATTCCCCAAGTTTGGGAACTTATAGTATAAAGAAATGAGCATGGGTTTTACCGTAAACAGATCCTAGTCTGAGTCCTGTCTTTGCCCAAAGTGATGCAACTTTGGGTGAAAATATAAAACGTTTAGACTCTTTGTCTTGAAGAATCACCACTCTGAACTTGTGATCCACTAAGACCCTCTGATAGTTTTCATATTAAATAAATGCTATCAAATCTAGTGTCCCTCAGCCTTCCCTGGTCTTGTTATTAGGGTGGGGATGGGGGATGGGTTACTCGGAAGGTATCCTGTCTTGGGATGGTTGTGTCTACAAAATCACCCCAACTTGCATTTCCCGTCCCCCATGCCGTGTCCCTACCATTAGGCCTCCCCTTCTGTTCTTTGTAGTCTCCCTCACTCTGTTTGCTCAGACTCTCCCTGCCCAGCTCCCTGGGAGACCAAAAACGTGAAACTGCCCCTAGGTGGTCTTCAGTCACAAAATTCTTTGACCTAGCGTCCAAGACCAGCTTGCATTTGGTCCAGGTGCTCCCACCTCTTTAACCAAAACCGAGCCTTAATTTCCGCGGCTGGCATTCAGTCACTTGACGCTCATAAAAAAAGAGCTCGTGAAAAAGAAGGCAAGCTTCACCAGGCGCCGCAACAAGAGTGCTAGCTTCCCTTGTGCTCAGCATTTTTTGAATGGAGACTGCAGCTATTTACCATGAATAAAGCTTCTTTTTTGTTGTTTTGTTATTTAATTAAATGGAGTTCAGAGAGAAGGAAAATAAATAAACAAGAGGAGCGAGTTGGGACCCACATTTGCACTCTAATGAGGAAGGAGAGGTTTCCTGAGGCAGAACACCTTCTACAACAGAATACAATTTCATTTAGTGCAACATTGCCCCTACAAATTGTGTTTTCACTTGTGCTGGGTACTTAAATGCAAGCTTTCGTAGCAACAGCTGACAGCAGCGAAAGACCCCAGAAGAGCAGGTCTGAGATAGACCGTCAGTGGGGACTCCGAAACTCTAGCCTGTTGAAACTGAAAGGAACTACAGCAGACTCATTCTATGCCTGGACAATGGAAGCCAAAGAGATAACATTATTTGCTCAGAGCTGCCAGCTGGCTGGAAGAGCACAGACCTGCCGTCCGTGTTACTCACCAGTGCCTTTTCCATTGAGAGGATTAAATGCAGGGGTTAAAAGCATGGGCTTCGGAGACAGTCCACCTGGGTTCAAACCCCAGCTCTGTCCCTTCCTGGCTGTACTATGATCTTGGGCAAATTAGCAAATGTCATGGGGCCTTTGTCAGTCGGGGTGTCAGCAGGAGCAGATGGCACACCCAAAGTAGGATCATGGGAGGGGGCTATTCACAAAGGGATTCATTCCTGTGGGCAGAGAATAGGGAACCCCAGTGGCTGGTGCAGAAACCCAGGGCCGTCAATAGTGGGGCTTCCAACCACCCTAGGCTGGAAAGAATGAGGAGAGGGAGCCTGGAAGAAGAGACCCCTGAGAGCAGCAGTGTCCTCAGGCCAGGAGACACACACAGCCAGGGCCACCTTGCAGGGAGGGAGCCAAGGGAGCAAGTGCACAACCCCACTCTCTCCATCCCTCCGTTCTCCTCCCTGGCTAAACACCACCCAAAGCCATAGAATATGGAAGTCTGTTGATGTTGTCCGTATAGACCTGGATCCTGTATGGCCGAAGCAAGGTAGACAAGAGGTTCTGTAGGACCTAACAATAACTATGCTCTGTAAGTGGGAATCATAATGGAACCAACTCATAGGTTACCACGAAGAGTAAGAACTGAATAGATGCAAAGTGCTTGGACAGTGCTCTCCCTCCTAGACAGACAGCACTGTAAGACTTTATACACATAGTAAGCACTATCTTAATGGTAGCTGTTGTTATCAACTCAGAGGAAGCAGTGAGCATCCAGACACAGTGAGGGGCTGCATGACCCAAGTGCTGGCAATGGTTCTAGGGGCTGAGAACGGGTGGTTCCTCCCTCCCTAGCTCACACTGTCTTCTTGGACAGAGCCGAGATTTACACGGAAGCACACAAAGACGAAGAGAAGCCTAAGCCCATCGCTGAGCCTGAAGTTGGGAAATGGGTTATACTAAAAGGAGTGGCCTGAGGATCTTGTTCTCAGTCAAGAGAATAGATGAGTTCAATCCTCAGCTTCAATGTAGGCTAGTCAGTGGCTGGGAGGGTGAGGACAGACATGTCCCCATGCTCTGCTGTCAGCTACTAAAGTCTAGGGCCATTCCACATCTGGGATGACCGCCCTACCTGGAAAGGAGGCAAAATCCATTATCCAGGAGATTTTAAGGCAAGTGATTCCATGTCATTGTGGGGTCTTCCAAGGCACTAAAGGGAAAGAAATGGGCAATTTGTCCACCTAAGAATGAAGACAGGACCTGCTGCAGTCTGGACTAAAGTGCTGGAGTGGCTGCTTTTGCCCGTCTTGGCAGCACGGTGATGGAGAAGAGGGCGGAGACTAGGGTTGGCCTACCATGGATCATGGCTGCCTTCAGCTCAGGGGGTGTGGGGCTTTCCTAGTCCTATTCCAGGAAGGGTGGGCTGTGGGTGGACAGAGCATGGGCATGGAGAGACCACCTGCTAATCATCCTCTGTGTGATCCCCGGGGGCAGATCCTACATAAGCCTCTCCTGCTTGGAGAGTAAGGAGTTGATACTCAGTCCTGCCCCCTCTCAGCTCTGGCATTTTAGTTTACATTGCTTTTGTGGGCTTAAACAGGCCATGGTTCCTAGGTCCTAGAAAGATAGAACATCTTGGAAATGGCAACTCTGAGAATCGAGAGCACCACCGTCAGGGATGGTGGGCACCCATCAGTTTACCCTGCTCTCGACCCTTCCCGGCTCACACCCTGCTCTGTAGTCCACAAGGAACTATGATGCAGGGCACGAGATGGAAAGTAAACTTTTCTTTTCCTCACAGCCAGAAGTAGCTACTCGTGGCCATACCTCTGGCCCCATGCGAGAGAAAAGCAAGACACAAAAGTGTATGTTTGCTCTGATTGAAATTTTGGGGATAAAATAGATCAAGTGTTATCTCTGGGTGGTGAAATAACAGGAATATTTACATCTTCTTCCTTGTACTTTGTGTACTTACGTTTTTTCATGGTGATTCTGAGTTATGTTAGTATTTAAAGAATGTGAGTCCCCCTCTGCTATTTTCAACCAAGGTCATCTCTTGGACCTTCTCTATGAGCCAAATAGCTCATGGAAAACAAGGAACTCCCCCTGCCACCTCTCTGAGTCATGGAAAAATACCTTCCAGCAACAACAGAAGCCTGGTTGTCATTTCACCCAGCAAAACCACAGCTCTGTCCTGTCAGGGTCCTCTCGTCACCCCAAGCCCAAACACCGTGCTATTTATCATGGTGCTTCTCGTGGACTTGTCACTCATCCGTAAAACCAGAAGAAATGGCATGTAGCCAAAATTTCGAAAGCTTTCAAAGTCCTTTTCCTCAAATTCTAGAGCCCCCTTGGTTTTATCGGGGCACATGACCACTGGACTTGATCTCCCGGCCTGTCTATGAGACTGATGTGAAATTATAGCCAAATCTAGGCAAATGAATGTGGGCAACAGCAATCTTACTAAAGATCGCCTTATTCGTGATAAGGCCACTTGCCTCAGACAGTGCTCTTCCCTGCAAAGACATGGACATCGTCAGGATCCAGCTTTAACCACGCAGATGAGGACAGCACCCTAGGACATCACAGGGCTGCACACTGGAAGAAGCCCGGGTCTCTGAATGACACTGTGGAGCAGAGCCACCCCACCTTTCCTGGGCCTCTGACCTCCAGTCTGTTACACGAGAAAGAAAGATGCTTCCATCTTACGTAACTCACTGTTCTTTAGGTATCTTTGTCACAGAAACTTAGCCTCTGCCCTAACTAATGCAACAAGCAAGTCCTGACTTCAGAGTCCTACTCAAATTTCCTAACTCCATGTCCCTGGGCAGGTTACTTACACATTCTGGGCCTTAATTCCCTCTACCGGTAAATTGGAAGTGTCAGCATCTATCTTGAATGGTTTTGAGAATGAGAATAATGCACGTAACATACATTACACAATGCCAGGCACACGGTAAGGTCACAGCATGATTACACTGTAGGAGTGATTGTTTGTAGGATAAAGCCAGTCTTTTGCATGCTCAGCTTCCGTGAACATCTGATTCTTCTCTTTGAAAAAAACTTACCTTTCCAGGAAGATGTGTGCCAGTCAGTTAGTCCTAGCCCCTGCCCATTCTGCCTTCCTCCTCAGGTCTTCATTCCCTCATACCCCACCTGCACCCTGTTCCTGTTGCTAGACAAGTTACAGCCTCGATCCCATCCCCGTGTCAAGCCTTTCTCCACTTGATCTTCCAGACTCTGTCCGGTTAGAATCCTTGTCTTTTTCCTGTAGAAGTGCCTGCTTGGCCACTCCCTGACCCACCCTTCGTACCCCTCTGCCTAACTTAACTTAATTAAGTTAACTCACTTCAACTTAATTAACAACTTAGGGTCTGGGCCCACTCGTTTCTACCAGCTGCTTCTCTTCCTGCTTTTCTGTTCACTGATATCCCCTTCTATTTCATCCTCATTTCTCAACTTCTAGATTCCCTTGGCTGGAAAACACAGACAGGCCGGCCTAGAAAAGCTGCCAGCCACACAGCACCATGCTGCGAGCTGCCTTTGCTCTAGCTGTGCAGGCATCAGATAGCCATAATCAGAGGCGCAAGCTCTGGGGCAAATCCTGACATAGCAATCCTGGGTTCAAATCCTGGCCTTGCCATATTTTAGGAACATGGCCACGTCCAAATTCCCTAATCTCTATGCCTTGGTTTCCTCACATCAGTGCCTTCTTGACAGGGTTGTTAAGGCTTAAAAGACACTGGGCATTAAAATACTTAAAATAAAATAGGAAACAAAA
Source organism: Ursus maritimus (assembly GCF_017311325.1). NCBI lineage: Eukaryota > Metazoa > Chordata > Mammalia > Carnivora > Ursidae > Ursus > Ursus maritimus. Next base: position 66,641,698 of record NW_024426885.1, on the reverse strand, counting down.
GAGGTTTACAACTGATACACTAGAAATACAAAAAATCATAGGAAACTACTATGAGCAGTTACATGCCAACAAATCGGACAAACCTAGAGAAATGGATGAATTCCTAGAAACACACAATCTACAAAGACTAAATCATGATGAAATGGAAAATCTGAACAGATCAATTACTAGTAAGAAGATTAAATCAGTAATCAAAACCTCCCAACAAACAAAAGTCCCAGGCCAGATGGTTTCCCTGATGAATTCTACCAAACGTTCAAAGGAAATTAATACCAATCCTTCTCAAACTCTTCCAAAAAACAGAAGAGGAGGGAATCCTTCCAAATTCATTTTATGAGGCCAACAATATGCTGTTACCAAAATCAGACAAGGATGCCACCAGAGAAGAAAATTACAGGTCAATGTCCTTGATGAATATAGAGGCAAAAATCCTCAACAAAATATTAGCAAATTTAAATTCAAATTTAATACACTGAAAGGATCATACAGCGTGATCACGTGGGATTTGTTCCAGGGATGTAAAGATGGTTCAACATCCCCCAAATCAGTCAATGTGATATACCACTTCAGCAAAATGAAGGATAAAAGTCATGTGATCATCTCAATAGCTACGCAAAAAGCATCTGACATAATTCAACAACCATTCTTGATAAAAACTCTAAACACATTAGACATAGAAGAAACATATCTCAATGCAATAAAGGGTGTATATGACAAGCCCATAGTTAATATCATACTCAGTGATGAAAAGCTGTAAGCATTTCCTCTTAAATCAGGAACAAGAAAACAATGCCCACTCTCACCATTTTTATTTAACATAGTATTGGAAGTCCTAGCCAGAGTAGTTAGGCAAGAAAAACAAATAAAAGGCATCCAAATTGGAAAGGAAGAAATAAAACTGCCAATCTTTAGATATGACACGATACTATATAGAAAACACTAAAGAGTCCATCAGAAAACTGTTAGAACTCATAAACAAATTCAGTAAAGTTGCAGGATACAAAACCAATATTCTAAAATCAGTTGCATTTCTATACAACAAACTATCGGAAAGAGAAATGACAAAAACAATCCCATTTACGTTTGCATCAGAAAGAATAAAATACTAGGAATAAATTTAACTAAGAAGGTGAAAGACCTCTATATTGAAAAGCACATGACATTAATGAAAGAAATTGAAGATAACACAAATAAGTGGAAAGATACTCTGTGCTCTTGGATTGGAAGAATCAATAGTGTTAAAATGTCCATACTGCCTAACATAATCGACAGATTCAGTGCAATCCGTCAAAGTTCCAATGGCATTTTTCACAAAAATAGAACAAACGATCCTAAAATCTGTATGGAAGCACAAAAGACTCCATTAGCCAAAGCAATCTTGAGAAAGAAAAACAAAGCTAGAGGCATCATGCACCTTGACTTCAAACTATGTGACAAAGATGCAGTCATTAAAACAGTATGGTATTGACATAAAAACAGACGCAGATCAATGGAGCAGAATAGAGAGCTCAGAAACAAACCCATGGATATATGATCAATTAATTTATGACAAAGGAGCTAGGATTATACAATGGGGAAAGGACAGTCTTTTCAATAAATTGTCTTAGGAAAACTGGACAGCCATATGCAAAAAAACAAAACAAAACAACAACAACAAAAAACAATGTAACTCAACCACTATCTTACACCGTACATGAAAATTTACTTAAAACAGAGTAAAGACAAAGACCTGAAACTGCAAAACTCCTAGAAGAAATCATAGGTGACAAGCTTCTTCACATGGTTTTTGAGTCTAACAGCAAAAGCAAAAGAAACAAAAGCAAAAAGGAGCCAGTAGGACCTCATCAAACTAAAAAGCTTCTGTACAGCAGAGGCAACCATCAGCAAAATGCAAAAGCAACCTACTGATGAGAGAAAATATTTGCAAATCATGGAGCTGATAAGGGGCTAATATCCAGAAGAACTCATACAACTCAATAGCAAAAAAACAAAACAAAAACAAAAACAAAAAACTCCCCCAAACCCCATGTAATCTGATTAAAAGGGGGCAGAAGATCTGAATAGACATTTTCCCAAAGAACACTTACAGATGGCCAATAGGTACATGAAAGGGTGTTCAACATCACTCATCCTCAGGGAAATGCAACTCAAAACCACAATGAGATATCACCTCACACTCGTTAGAGTGGCTATTATCAAAAAGACAAGAAACAACAAGTGTTGAGGTTGTGGAGAAAAAGGACCCCTTGTGCATTGTCAGTGGGACTGTAAATTGGTGCAGCCACTATGGAAAACACTACGGAGATTCCTCAAAAAGTTAAAAATAAAACTACCCTATGATCCAGCAATTCCTCTCCTGGGTATTTATTAAAAGAAAATGAAGACACTACCTTGAAAGGAGATCTGCACCCCTGTATTCACTGCGGCATCATTTAAGCAATAGTCAAGATATGGAAGCAACCTAGGTGTCCAATGACACATGAATTTAAATATACCTTTGACCCGTGAACGATGCAGGGGTCAGGGATGCCGAGCCACTGTGTAGTCAAAGATCCGTGTATCACTCTGGACTCCCCCAACACTGAACCATTAATTGCCTACTGTTGACCAGAAACCTTACCAATAACAAATAGTTGATTAACACATATTTGTATGTTGTACGTATTATATACTATATTCTTACAATAAAGTAAGCTAGAGAAAAGAAAATGTTATAATGAAACTCATTAGGAAAAGAAAATATGTTTACAGTACTGGACTGTAAGAACTCCACGTGTAAGTGGACCTGTGCTGTTCAAACCCTTGTTGTGTAAGGGTCAACCGTATGCACAATGGAATACTATTCAGCCATTAAAAACAGGTCTTGCCATTTTTGACAACTTGAATGGACATCAAGGTATTATACTAAGTGAAATGGGTCAAACAGAGAAAGACAAAATGCAGTTCTTGATACTAAGAACAGATTGGTGGTTGCCAGGGATGGGGAATGGCAGGTAGTGGAAATGAGTGAAGGGGGTCAAAATATAAGAAGAAAAAGATATTAAAAAGAGACTCTTGAATACAAGTCCACAATAAAGTTAAAAGGAAAGCTTGGAACTGGGTTACAAAATTTCTACATAATAGGTTAAATGTTAATTTGTTAAATATAAGAGGCAGTCTCTTTTTTTTTTTAAGATTTATTTGTTTGCGAGAGAGAGCACGTAGTGTGGAGGGTAGAATCTTTTTTTTTCTTTTTTGGAGTATTTATTTATTTAAAAGTATGATCTGTTAGTCACCATACAGTTTTTGTATCTCATTAGTTTTAGATGTAGTGTTCCTTGGTTCATTGTTTGCATATAACACCCAGGGCTCCATGCAATATGCGCCCTCCTTAATCCCCTTCACTGGGTTAGCCCATCCCCCCATCCCGCCTCCCCTCTAAAACCCTCAGTTTGTTTCCCAGAGTCCATAGTCTCTCGTGGTTCATTTCTTCTCGTGGTTCATAGCCTTCTCGTGGTAACCCCCTTCATTTTAACCTTCCTTATCCTAACGATCTCCCTGCTATTCCTTATGTTCCACAAGTGAGTGAAGCCATATGATAATTGTCTTTCTCTGCTTGACTTATCTCACTTAGCATAATCTCCTCCAGTCCCATCCATGTTGATGCAAATGTTGGGTAGTCATTCTTTCTGATGGCTGAGTAATATTCCATCATATACATGGACCACATCTTCTTTAACCGTTGGTCTGTTGAAGGGCTTCTCAGCTCCTTCCACAGTTTGGCTATTGTGGACAATGCTGCTATGAACATTGGGGTGCATATGGCCCTTCTCTTCACTACATCTGTATCTTTGGGGTAAACACACAGTAGTGCAATTGCTGGGTCATAGGGTAGCTCTTTTTTTAATTTTTTAAGGAACCTCCGCACCTTTTTCCAAAGCGGCTAACCCAATTTGTATTGCCACCCACAATGTAAGAGAGTTCCCTTTTCTCCACATCCTCTCCAACATTTGTTGTTTCTTGCCTTGTCAATTTTTGCCATTCTTTTTTCTTTTTTCACCTAGAAAAACCTACTTGTTTAATTTGTCCTTTCCTTGTTACGTATTCACAAGAGCGACCTGTGACATCATTTGCCTGAATCAGTCTGAAATAGCATCAAAAATCTCTAAGAGGCAAGAAGGGTTTGATTCCGAGATGAATTGGCATCACTTTTTTGGTAACAAACCAGAAACAGTGGTGTCCCTCTTTCTTTCGGGGTGTCTTGGGTTCAGATGATAGTGTGATGGGCTCACTCCAGTGACCCAAGCAATTTAGGGCTTGAGGAATAGCGGACTCGTCCTCTTCAGATTTTCCAAATCAGGGTAGAGAGAATCTTAAGCAGCCTCCATGCTGAGTGCAGAGTCCAATGTGGGACTTGATCTTACAACCCCGAGGTCATGACCTGAACGGAAACCTAGAGTCAGTTGCTCAACCAACTGAGCCACCCAAGCGCCCCTGTAAGAAGCATTCTTATAAATAAATAATGAAAATTGGAAATAACCTAAATACCAACAATGGGGGATGATGAAACAAATCATGGGCATCCATAAAGCAAAATAAAAATATCTAGGGGCGCCTGTGTGGCTCAGTCGGTTAAGTATCTGCCTTTAGCTCAGGTCATGATCCCGGGGTCCTGGGATCGAGACTTCCCGCTCAGTGGGTGTCTGCTTCTTCCTCTCCGTCTGCCCCTCTGCCTGCTCATGCTCTCTCTCATTCTCTCTCAAATAAATAAATAAAATCCCAAAACAATATATTTAGTCATAAAAAGGGAAGTGCTTAAATAAAAACTTAACCAGCGGGCAGCTCTGAGGTCTTCAGTAACATAAAGAAGAACATTCAGTGTATGTAGAGAATACTCAGGACAGTGTCTGGCACCCAGGAGGACCAAGGGGTCACTCAGTAGATTTTAAGTGGTTACTATCCTCTGTCCCTGTCCCCCCCTTCTCCAGTATAGTCTAGACACTATGATAGCAGTGGGATATACAGTGAAAATCCAGAGCTTTTCAGAAACATGTGGCTTGGAATTGGAGGAAGGGAAGGTGGGCAAGCAGCCACCAGAGGGGCACAGCTAAGGACAGACTCTCGGAGGGATCAACCCTCCTCGCCTAAAAACCTTCGTCATCTCCCCCTCCACACCCTCCACTCCACCGCCTTTACTTTGCATGGCCTGGAACTCACCCATCAGAGATTTCTCTGGGCTAACAAGCATCCTGTTAGAATGCAAACCCTTCTGGAAGGGTTTCTTTCCCAGTCTTAAGTCCTTTCTTCTGCCAGCATGATAATTTCACGTGCACTGGGAGCCTGGAGCTGCAGCTAGCAGGGAAGGGAGCGAGGAGGGAGTAGTTGGAGTACGAGGGTAGGCAGACGTGAGTAAGATGTTGCGGAGAGGAGCTGAGGAGGGTTCAGAGGAGGGTCTCGTCACCCGGAGTCTATGGAGAGGAGGGCAGAAAGGCAAAGACAAATGTCTTTGATTTCAAACGCTGCTTAAAATGTGGTTCCCTTAGAGAGTAGGAAAGGAAAAGATCGCACATGGAAGGAAAGGTTTAACTAAACCATCTTAATTCCTGCCCTTGCTCCTTCTACCTTGTGCCCTCTACCCACTGTCCCGCCAACCCCATCCTCAGCCCTGGCTGACCCTCAGTTTGGAACCTACGGTGGGGTTTTGATTTTCTCTTAGTTACTAAACTTAGCTTCAGAATTTGCCCTGGTTCCAAAGTCAGTTCTTAGATGCTAACTCAACTACCAGTCCTCATGCCTGGATTTCATCTCAGCCATTGTGTGTACTCCTCTTGTATGAGCCTCTCTCAACCACTGGCCACCATGGGAGTCCGCTGGGCTGGGTCAGCTGCCCGGTGTCAATGGCCATCTGCTTCTGCCTCTGGCCAACCTGTCCAGGTGACCATCTCTCTGGATGCCTCTCCACGGTCTGTACACGGACTGGGTGGTCCCTGTCCCTGGTCGTGGGATGAGGGGCATCCTCGTCTTTTCTTCCTGTCTCCTAAACTAGATGACATCTCCCTCCTCCCCCCCAGGACCAATGACTCTGGCTGGTTCTCTAAATACTTTAGCTACATTAGAGCTTAGATGAATTTTGCTATTATTATTACTATGACCAGTGAAGTTAATCACTAAGCATAGTATTTCTTTAGGAAAATAATGCAAGTTCCAAACAACCAGCTTAAAATGAACTTTGAGAAACCGTTCATGTTAAATGAACTTTTGAAAAACTCTCTATGCACCTATCTACAAGATGAGGGAGCAAGTAGATATCATTTGATGGGCCTTAGTGTTATTTCTGTCCCCACGTAGTGTACAATTAGCATTCAAGCTGCATACCGACTTCACTAAGACCAGAAGCTGAAATATAAATACCACTCAAGCAAGGTTATTTAGATCCTCAATCAGATCGACCCGATCTCAGCCAATTATTTTTCTGGCAGAGTTAATTAGAATGTGTCTAAAATGAGTGAGATGTGAAAGGCAACTTTCCATTACTTATTCCTCTAACCGTTGCCTTAAAGCCGGAGTCTTGTCCTTAATTTCACGTTACAAGTACCTTGTAGAAAGGATCAGGTCTACATGTAGCCTTTTAAAATTAAAACCAAATTACGTTCCTGATAATTTCAGCTGAAATATTAAATTGGGTAGAAAGTTAATCACACGTATGCAGGAAGAATTACAAGAGAAAAATAGAAGTCCCAGGGAAGAAGCAAGGCTGGGAAAAGAGCAAGGATTGATCTCCACAGAGCTTTACTTCCCTCACTTTAGAGCCTGAAGCTTTTGAATGGATGCAGCAGGAGTCTGAGAATCTTCTGTGCTGTCAGTTTCCATCCCACATCCGGCTTTGTATTCGACATCAGGGTACATCATCTGACCGTCCTCAGACTTGCCACCTGTGAAATGGGAATGTGCTCTCTTTTGTAGACTGGAGTTTATGGTTCATGTTGTTCCAACCTTGGAACACTTTTGACAAATAAAAACATGAGCAATTGCTTTCAGGGCAAACAACTCATTATTTATTACTCAAAAAAGAAATAGCAAAAGAGAAAGAAGCCAAAAGCAAGATCAATGATCCATCTGATCTTGAACTAGAAAGGACACAAAGCATATGCTAGCAAAGGGCTTCCTCATGTGTTCCTGACTCTGTTTACAAGAATCCAAGGAGAAGAAGCGTGTGATGACCAAGTACCCACCCTCCAGCCCGAGTGTAGGTCTCAAGCCCGGTCTCTTTCTTGGCCTTTTCTCGTTGGAAGGAGAGGTTCTAAATGCTGATTTCTGTCTTAAAGCACAAGACACACTTTAAACTTCTGTGTCTAGCGTGTGAAGAAGTTAGGTGTATGCTAGTGTGTGTGTGTGTGTGTGTGTGTGTGTGCACGTGAGCGTAGGAGGGGCAGGAAGGGAAGGCAACTGTGGTATGTATCTCTAGGAGATACAAAGAAAACAGCAAAGTAGCAAGCGTAGTTTCTGCCTTCCAGGTGCCCCCATGCAGGCTCAGCTCAGGTGCACGCGGATACCGTGGACACACACCCGTGGGCTGGGAGCCGAGGCAGCTCAGCAGGGCTTGGTGAATGTGTGCGCCTGGCACCAAGCTGCGCTGGTCTGGAGGGACTTCCCGGGCGAGGAAAACTTTCAACAGATGTAAAAGAGAGGGGCCTTTTAGGCGATCTAAAAAGCTCCGTGGATTCTGGTTATAGGAAGTTTATTTTTTCCTTTTTAAAGAATGCATAAACTTTTATTACATTAAAAATCTTACAGACGGTACAAATTGTTACTGTACATCTGAATGCATTTTTATAAGGTGAACCACCCAGGTAACCACTCTCAAGATAAGGAACTAGAACATTTCAAGCCCCCTCTATTCCCGCCCCCCACTCTTTCCTGGTCAGTACTGTCACCCCAAAGGAGACAGTCTTCTCGCTTCTATCACCAGTGGCTTATGTGGGCTGTTTCTCAACTTCTGTATAAATTGAACAATGTGGTATTTCTTGTTTTGTGCATGGCTTCTTTGGCTCCACCTTATAATCTGTGGGCTGTCATTCACTATGTTGCAACAGCAACACTCTCGTTCATTCTCAAGATCAAAATGTAGCACCATCTCTTTATCCAGTTTACTACTGATCGGAATTTGGTTTGTTTCCAGTTTAGGGCTCCTATGAATACTGTTGCAGTGAACACTCCTTCCGATATGTCTTCGTGCACATAAACATACCTTTCTCTCGATTGTGTGCCTAGGAGTGGAATTTCCAGGTCATAGGGTTATAGGAAGATTTCTAAAGAAATCCAGCAAGATCCCGGGGACAGAGCAAAGCTGAGCTGGACAGACCTGGATTGGGGCCCCATCTCCTCTCTTGCTGGCCTGAGATCCTGTACAAGATCTGGTGCACTGACCAGAGCAGGCCCTGCAAAGCCGCTGTGATTTCTCACCATCCCAAGGAATCCAGCCCAGACCCCATCTTCTCCATCAGCTCCTGCTCCATTTCGATCCCTTGAGCTGCATAAAAGAGGTGTTGACACTCACTGTCTCCCACACTCCTGACCTCACCCCAGCTAGGCCCTTGTCCTCACCGCTGCAAGGTCACAAGGACCCACCTTGCCAAACCCCTAGGTCAGTGCTCAGACCATATTCGGCAACATGCGGGGTGGTCACGCCTCTGCTTTGTAATGTACCCCCTTCCCGTGGCTTCAGTGATGCATAAGCTTGCCTGTCCTTTGGCTTCGCTGGCCGCTCTTCCTCAGACTGTTTTGCTGATTCAATCCCTTCCCCAAACCCAAGGTGTCGCAGAGCAGCCCCCGACTCAGACCTTGGCCTTTTTCCTTTCTGTCAAGCCTCACTCGGTAAACGACCTCTTAGGGGATCACGCTTCCCGATACTATCTCCATGCTGCTGGCGGCCACATACGTCTCTTCCACCCAGACCACTTCCGCGACCTCCAGACCCGTCAATCAAACTGCCTGCTTCACCCCTCCCCTTAGATAAGCTATTGGTCATCTCACACTTCACACAACCCAAACTAAAATCCTGACATTCCCTCCCCAAATGAGCAACTGGGGTAGGCTTTCCTTTCTCCGTTGATGACAACTGAGCTCTTCCAGTTGCTCAGGAAAAATCTATGGATTCACTGTCCATACCTATGTCTTTCTGTCACTCCCCACATCTGGTCCAACCACAAATGCACCAGGCTCCACCTTCAGAGTGTATTCAGAATTCGACCGCCTTTCTCCAGCACGAGTACCATCCCCCTGAAGCAAGTCACTGCCATCTCTCACCTGGGTCTCTGCGAGGGCTGGCTAAGTGGTCTCCCTGCTTCTGCCCTTGCCCACCCAGCCTTCCCACAACACCCAGTCATCTGAGCACAGCAGGAGAGCAATCCTGCTGAGACGTGATGTCCTCCCATGACTCCCATCTCACTCCAAGGAAAGACCTATGTTCTTACAGTGACCCGAAGGGCTTGTGCCCGCCATACTCCCCCCTTGCCTTTCTGACTTCGCCTCACTCCACTCCAGGCCCACTGGCTCCCTGAAGAGCATACCAGGTGCTCTCCAGTCTGCGGTCTGTGCAGCTCCTGCTCACTCTCCCTGGGTTGCCCTCTCCCTCATCGCTTTCACACACACACTAACATTTCACACTGTCTTTCTTTGCTTTATTTTTCTCCTAACACTTACTGCTACTGGCATACCGTAAATTTTTCTCATTTATTATTTATTGTCTGGCTCTCTCCTCTAGGATGTAAGCTCAGTGAGAGAAGGAAGTTTTGTTTGTTTATTTAACACGATCTGTCGGTGATTACCACCTGGAGGAAGTGGCCTGTGGATGCTAAGTCGGCATTTGCAGGCGTAGAAGGAGAAGGCATCCCACACGAGAGTTGCAGGGGAAGCTGGAGCACTAGAACAGTACCTCACATGTAGGTGCCCCCCAGTGTATTTAGTGAATGAGTGAACAAATCAATGAATTAATGACAGTGAAGAGATCGTGTTTATGGAAGAGCCCAGTTCATAGTGGGTGCTCAGAACAGTGCGAGTTTCTTCAACATTTCCCTTGGTCATTTGGGAGCGACCCTGGGCGTTCCGTGCCTGAGTCGTGACTGTCACTAGTACATAGGGCAGCTCCCAGGGAGCCCCGCTGGGTACCCGCACGGTGTGCAGCCAGTGTTCTGCAGTTTCTGCCCAGCTTCCTGGGTGTCTCTCTCTCACTCTCTGGATCTCTCTAGGAGCAAACCCTCCAGACGTGGCCATTTAAGGAGCAACTGCTCCCATACATCTTAGCTGGCATGCGCTTCTCAGCTCTACATTCAGAACGGATTCCGATGGTGAGGAGAGTGGAGACCAAGACACACAGGTTCTCTGGACGCCTGAAGTGGGGGAGTCATGCCACCGAGGCGAGCGTACATGGTGGGTCCTAGGAGTCACTTGCCCTGCTCTCCTCCCCCGGGAGGCATTTCTCCTACCACCAGAATGTCAATGCCAGCACCCCACAGGATGGCCATGTTCCACTTCCCCCTGAGATTCCCACCCGCAGTGTCTTCCCCTCTCCACCTGCCATCATGGCCTGCCACCTCCAGAGAGTCGTGCCCTGGCCATTTTCACTTGCCCTCACGGCTCATTTCGTACCTACTCTGCTTCTCTCACTGCACTGAGCTCCACGAGCAGACCACACTGATTCACGCCCCCTTACCTTGCATGTGTGCTTAAAGAATGACAGAAAGGAATAAATGAAATTGGTTCCTTTAGAGCAATGAAAGAGCCTTAGTTACATACCTGCTAAGGTGGTGAGGAACAAGGTAGGAGGACAGCAAAACACCTCGTTGGCTCCCTGGAATACACCGTTCTATCCTTTGGGTAAAATGATAAATGGATTCGCTTGGGCAACACTTTGCCTCCCGTGTTTTTCCATAAAGTCCTCTTCACTGAAACCATCTGGCACTGGACATCTATCCTATGAGAAGACATTCTAACGGCAGCATTCTGTATTCATGATGCCTGCAAGGAGAGCATTGTTGCAGTAATGAGGGAAATACACAGTGGGGACAGCGTGGTAAATATTTATAGAAGCGAGCAGCTAGCAGAACACACTTAATAGCTGAATTAATGTGGGGAGCGGAACCTCCACATAGCAGTAGGTGAGAAGGTGTCCTGCTGTCAAGCCAGAGCTCAGCCTCCAGCTCCCCAAGCATCTAGTTTCCTAAGTGGTGCCAACACAAGAATATCACCTCATCTCGTTTCTGGGTGCCCATTAAGGGTGACCCCACATGACGCTGGAAAGCCGCCCCACCCCATCACCGTTTCTTACTGTCAAGAAGTTACCTGTGGCTTTCCATTGAATCTGTGGTCCAAGCCAAGAAATAAGCCTTAGGGACAACCTGCCCTTCAAAGAAATCACATGCCTCCCAGGAAATCTTTGCCTTGTGCCCCTGCCTATTGGAACATTGGAAATTGGCTCTGGAGAGGCAGGGAAAGGTCTGGAAGGGTCTGGAAGGCAGGTGTGAGTGGCCTTCAGGCAAAGCCTTCTCAGACTGACTGGGAGTGCATCCATTTCACTCTCAGCCACACAGACTCAGAAGTCCAGAGCTGCAAGGATGGCACCATCTCTGTAGTCCACTGGGTTGAGCTCCCTCCTCTTCTCCCAGGAGGCGATGGAGGCCCAGGACTGTCCAGGGTGTCACTGAAGGACACAGGCAGTGAAAGAACTGAGATAGGAAACCCACTCTTAAGTCAGTTGGTCAATTTCTGTCCTCCACACAAACCCTCGGTGTGACCCAACAGGGGGAGACTGGGTGGGTGTATGCGCATGTGTGTTGTGTATGGATATGTGTGTGTGTGTGTGTGTGTGTGTGTGTGTGTGTGTGTGTGTGTGGTGGCCAGCACCTGCCCAGGCCGAGCCTCTGCTCTCAACCTAGGAATGGCAGCGGAGCAGGGAGCTTCAGAAGCCTACAGAGGCCCCGCCATTCCCGGAGACATTCTGATTTAATTGTCTTGGCATGGAGCCTGGGCCTTGGCATTTAAAATATCTCCTAAGGTGATTCTAGTGTATAGCCAGGCCTGAGGACTCCTGGCCCAAATGACCACCGAGCTTCCATCAACCCGAGCCTTGCAGGGGTGTGTGATTCTACAGGGATAAGCTCCCATCTGTCCTGCCCAGAGCTTGGCTGGGGGAGGGCAGGTCTCCCAGGGTGATTTCAGCATCCCTCACCCCCCCTCCTCCTATCCAGTTCCCTTTCCTCCAGGGCTCTTGTGCTGTCCCCTGGCTCCTCGGGGCCACCTGCACCCCACAGTGTTCTGCCAGGGCCCAGCCTACGTGCGGGCCTTTCCTTTGTCCCTCCCAGGAATGATTCAATCCAACCTCCAGGGAGATTTGGGCTAATCTCTGAGTGATGTTAAGGGCTGAAATGGGCTTGATGTGTAACTCTTCTCATATAATGCTCTGTTGTGGATTGAAACGTGCCCCCCAAATTCCTATGTTGAAACCCTAACCCCTCAGAATGTGACCTTAATTGGTGCCTTGGTCAGTTCAGGCTGCGGTAACAATAGCACAGACTGGGGGGCTTATGAACAACAGAAATTTATTCTTCACAATTTTGGAAGCTGGAAATCCACGATCAGGGTGTCAGCATGGTCACAAACCAGTGGGGCCCCTCCTCCTGGTTCCTAGCCGGCACCTTCTCACTGTGTTCTCACGTGGGAGAAGGGTGAGGGAGCTGTGGGGTCTTTTATAAGAGCACCAATCCCATCATGAGACCCCCCCCATGACCTAAGCACCTCCCCAAAGCCCCACCTTTTAACACCATCACTGTTTGAAGTAGGATTTCAGCATATGAGTGGGGGGCACAGCTATTCAGACCATAGCACTTGGAGATAAGGTCTCTGCAGAGGTCATCAAGATGTGGTCATTAGGGCGACCTAATGACACAGGGAGAAGGCTGTGTGAAAACAAAGTTGGCCATGTACACGCCAGCGAGAGAGGCCTGGGACAGCTCCTTCCCCCACAGCCCTCAAAGGAACCAACGCTGCCAACCTTGATCTTGGACTTTGAGCCTCCAAACTGTGAGACTATACATCTCTGTTGTTGAGCCCCCCAGCCTGTGGTATTTCGTCACTGCAGCCCTATGGTAGCCTAACGCCCTTCTATAAGGCTAGGTCCACAGTGCCCAGCACAGAAAATGGCATGGTGTAAGTGACTGGTAAGTGCTTGTGGGAATAATTTGAATTTCTTCTTATATAGGGGCTTCTGCTCCATGACCCAATGGACAGATTTACTCTGAGATGCTCAGGGACCCATCCCAGAGCCATGACGAAGGAGTAGCCCTCCTCGCCTCCTCACGTCGCAGGTGGGGGCCATGACTACTCTGCTAGACATTGGCTCTTCCCAGGGGTCCTTTCTGTCCTTGCTATCAGTGTATGAAGTCACCCCTGACCCTGAGTTACCTCACCATTGTCCCTGCCTCGTTGCCTTGCTACCATCGAGGTTCCCTCCCTTGTTGAGCTGTTGCTGTTGCACGAACTCAGTCCGCAGTCTGGACTGCAGCCATCGGGGGAAAGACTTGAAGTCACTCGTTCACCGACACAGATGCGGGGGTGACTGCGAGGGTGGCCGGCGACACGGGCGGCAGGAATTGCTCCGAGCCTGGAGCAACGAGCAGGACAGGGCCGATTCACCCTCCAAGGGAGGAGAGGGGGAGACGGCTAGAGAAATGCCGGCCCTGAGTTTCTGTGGCGCTGGGCCTTTTAAGGGGTTTTGGAGGATGTGAGAGGGTTGCAGCTGTGCCCATGGGGGTAGGAGTGGAGGGAGGGGGGTGACTCTTGGCCAGGTAGAGCGGAAGGTGGCAGGTTTCTCGAGGGGCTCTGTCCAGGGCTCGTCCAGGATGTGGGTTGTGGTCAGGCTAGAGAAGAATCTGTTTTGTAGTCGGGGTCTACTTTCCGAGAAGGTAGGGCACCCTGACCTAGAAAAACAAAGAGTTAGGGCCAAAAGCCGACACCTGTGAGTTTTGTCAATGTGGCTGGCGGCGGGGGAGGGGGTCTTGGAATAGATTCCTTTCAGTTATGAAGATGGGGGTCGTGACCCACACCCCCTCAGAAATCACCAGGGGACCAAGAGGGTAAGAGATTGGGTCACCACGCACCAGGGAGGTACTAGGACGGTTCTCAAGCCGTGGAGGGCAAAGAAGCAGCTTTATCCAAAGCCAGGATTTTCTGGGAAGCTTGGAAGTTTGGTAAGCATTAGCCAGATGACAAGATCTGAGTGGTCATCGAATTTAACCTCCTGGACTGAGAAGAAGTGCCAGAGCCCAGACCAGAATCCAGGGCTCCTGGCTCCCACTCCCAAGCCTGTGTGCTCTCCAGAGCCCGTGTTTGGTGGTGAGCCCAGAATCACCTCTAAACCTCAGACTGGCAGTCCATGGAGTGTTAGGACCCCGGGTGAGGTGGGGGGTTCCCTGTGGGGAGCTCCATCCTCTTCTCTGTCCTCACACTGCTATCCTAGGTCTGACCAGAAGTCTCCAAAATCATATGGCTGGGGCATCACAAAATCATTCTCCCTGTGGGCAAAACAAACCATAAAACCTGGGCCTTTGGGAGGCTCTGGGTCAGCACCACGTCTCTGGTGGCCATTAGTCACCAGCATCCCATGGCTGAGCAGCCGTGCCTTAAAGACTCATACAACCCACTCAGGCTTTCCTTGGGGTAAAATGATTACAACTTCCAGGGTAGCAGATAATTGAAACATAATTCCCACTTAGATTTAGCAGACAGTCAGAAAAACACCTCCCTCTCCCACTTTTCTATTCCTATACCGGGCTTTCAATCCAGGAGCCCACAAAGCCATGACACCTGGTGATAAGAAGACACTTGGAGGATAGAGAGGGCCGGTGCTTTCGTGTACCCTTCTTGCCGAAGTTCCCATGCGGAGATGCCTTCTCATTCCTTGTGTGTGGGAGTGAAAGAGGACAGATGTTATTATCCCCTGAGAGTCTAAGTAATATATTCAAGGTCATGTTGCAACAGTGAAAAAAAAAAAAATCCATCCCAGTTGCTTCTCTTAGTCTTTGAAACAAACCCTTGATGGCCCAGAATTTGACATCAGTAAACCATAAGCCATTCTTCTGTTTTCCTAAATGCCTGGAAACGTAATTAAATGGGACGTGATCAATAAGAAAGAATGAGGCCCAGCACGTCAGCCTGACTTTCCTTCCACGCTCCGTACCTTCCCCGTGAAGTGAAGTGGCTCCATGGACAGTTTCCCAGCGATTCTTCCCGCCGCAAGCCTCTGTGCATCCCCGCCAGGGGAGGGACTTCGCTGGGAGAATGCCCAGAAGCTGCTCCTTCGAAGCTGATATTCCAATGGTTCTGTCAAGCCCGGACAAAGCCCGGCAGCTCCTGAGAACAAGTCCCAGACCACCTGATGCCTTGTTTTCAAGTGCTTTAAATTGCGAGAGGATAAAGGGAAAGGTGTGGTGTGAGGTATGTACCTTCACAGGGGACGAGATCTCAGCCAATCCGTGCCCGGTAGAGAAACTGGATCGCTAGCAAGGAGCTGGGAACCAGGTTGCATTCACTTTTAACATCTTGTGGCCAGTTGTTACTATTTTTAAAATGCAATTTTTGGCATCCCTCCTTTGCTCAGAAACCCCTGGTGGCCCCAGCATGTTGCCTACAAGTTACAAGTGCTTTCTGTTTGGAAACTAGAGGGCAAAGAATTTTCCCCTGCCTGGGAGGTCACCCCAAGCCAGCAGAGGGTCAACGACTCTGTCTTCTACCCTGGTCTTGTATGTTCCTCCGCATGCAAATGTCTGTCTCCACCACTGAACGTGAGCTCAGTGTGGGAGGAGATGGCCCTATTTGTATTGCTGTCCCCAACACCCAGGACTGCACCAGCCCAGAGTGGGCACTCACCAAGGCCTATGGAGATGAATGCGGTGGCTCCTTCCTCTGGTCTGCAAAGCCTGTCACAAGTTAGCCCGAGCTCACTCCCAACCTTGTCCCCACTGTCATTTTCCCTGCACAAACCCTCTGACCTGCCAAGCTGAGGGAGTTTATATTCCTTGAATAAGTCATTCTATTCCCACCTCCCCCCTAATTTACTCCTCTTTCTGCCCCTGGAATTCCTTCCAGGTCTGAAAGCCAAGCTTGTGTGCCCTTCCCCCACACGGCCCCCTGCGTGCCACATCCAACCACCCCCCACCCCCCACCTCCCCACCCCCCGCCGTGCAGGCATGTGCTGTCCACCAGGCAGCAGCACTTGGAGTAAATAATGCCATCTCTGAGAAGCCCTCCCGGATTTTCCTAGCACATGGGCTGGTTTGTTCTCTTTCTATGTCAGATGCTGTTTTTCCAATTGCGGGTCAGGGCTCTTCTGCCCCCACCACCAGTGTCCTGCATCACCGAATCAGTGGGTCCCAAAATTTAGGTAGCCTAAGAATCACTGAGGAGCACACAGGAAATGCAGATTCCATGGGCTTTGTTCTGCTGCAGAGGCCCGGAAATCTGAATTCCCTCTGGTGTTTTATTTTCATGCAAACAGTCCAGGGTCTCGCTTTGAAAAACAGCATTGCAAGTATCTGATAAGTGTTTGCTGATGGACAGACTTATGGGACCACACCCTGCACCTCCTTTCCCAGCGTGCTTGCTCCGAAGCCCTGTTTCCATTTCCTCGTCCTGTTGGTGGGGGTTTGTGTGAAGGCAGACGTGGGGACAGCAGATGCAGGTAAGGGAGCACGAGGCAGGGGCCCAGCCTCCCGACAGCGATCCGCAGGGGCTCCAGGCCACGGAGGGGTCCCAGCTGGAAGCAGCCCCTCAGGACCAGTCCTCACCAGGCAGTGTGCTTCTCTTTGGCTCTCTCATTGGCCTTTCCACAGGCTCCGGCTGCTCAGCCTGCAAGGATGCTCACACCTCCCTCAGGCTCCGCCTCAAACCTCCAGCCTCCGCTTGACTGCATGATCCGCATGCTCCCCTCCCTTCGCTCACCCCCAAAGCTGCTCTCTCTGAAGTGGTCTGCAGTGGGCCCCCCAATTGGGCAGCGGTGCTCTGCACAGGTGTGCAGGAGTACCAAGGCCAAGGCGCACTACCTGACAGATGGCAGGAGGGGTCTGGCTCCAATGACATCACTATATTAGGGTGAGTTCCTGCGTGTGGAACTCGGGCTCCTTCCAGCTTGCGCAAGAATGCTACAAGGCCCCGGGCGCTGTGAGCTGCGGGTCACTAGATCCAGGGGCTCTGCCCTCTGTCCTTGTCCTGCAGGAATCATCACCAGTGTCTGCACCCACTCCCACCCCCCCGGGCAGCTCTCTGCTGCAGTATCACCGCCTCCCGAATCTAGGAGTGATGAGCACTGGAATAGTGTCTTGACAATTTCTGCTCCTTCTCTCCCAGCCCAGCCACACCCCCTGACCTCCTCACTGCGCATGCTTTCCCTAGTGCCATCAGATGAGGACACTGAGGCCCAGACAGGTCAAAAGGACATGCCCAAATTCTCTCAAATACTGCATAACAGAGCCGGGGTTTAAGCCCAGGTAGCCTTGATTTAGATTACAAGAGACCTAAGGTCAGACTCCAATTAGCCATTTGACCTAATCAAAACTTGAGGCCTTGGCTTATAGGTCCCTACTCAGTCCAGTCCCCCCACCTCATTAGACCCACTCACCTCCACAGGCTATTCATACACTGCATTCATCTCTGCCTTTCATTTCAGTCACACTGGCTAGTTTCTCATGTGCCCATGTCCCCTCTGGCCACGGGACCTTTGCACATGCTATTTTCTGCCTGAAGCACTCTTCTCAACCCCTTTGCCTCCAGTAACATGGTTCCTCCTTCTCAACTCTGCTGAGTGTCTTGTCCACAGGGAAGCCGTCCCCACCCTCCTAGACTAGGGCAGACCTCCCTCACACAGCCTGTAGCAGCGTTAGTTTCCTATCAGTTGTGATAATTAATACCAGCTTCTCCCACTAGACTGAGCTGCTGGAAGAGGGAGTACAGTGTGCTCCCCTCACCTCCTCCTCACCTCCAGGGGCTGGCACAGTGCTTGGATCCATAGATGTTTGTTGAATAAATAACTCAATGGCTGGATGGACAGATCTCCTGAATCCCAAACTCTATTTTCCTGGGATTCTTTGCTTTTTTTCCTCCATTATAGCTGAGGAAAATAGCCCTAGTCATGGCAAAAGGGCCTGGTATTCTGTCTACAAGGTACAAAAAAAAAAACATCTACTGCCTTTCTTTCTGGTTTAAATTTCTCTTTACTCTCTCTGTAAATCCAGAAAAGTATTCACATTTCATTAAATTGATTCAGATTGAATCTAAATGAGGGTTAAATATAATTTTCTGAATGCTCTCAAGCTGTAATTCCTGTGTCTAAATAAAATATAACAAACAGTTGAATTTGAGGCGATGGGTGAGATTTCATTTAGTAGTTTCGACTCCTCCACATTTGTTACACATAATCAGATCTGCCACAGAAAGTATTCGTGTGCTTCCTGTCTTTGGGCTTCATTTTGACCTGGTTTCTCTGCAGACACATTGTAGACATTTAGGACCCCTGCACCTTGGGTGGAAAGGGGAGAAAGGGAGGGGCCAGGGATCTGAGCACCTAGCAATATCTTCCTAAAATCCCCAGTGGGGAGTGAGGCGGGGCACGGGGCCCTTGCGATTCTGCACAGAGAAGCTCTCATCACTCAAGCCCTTGCTGTGACAGTCACCCAAGCCCACTTGTTTTTTGTTTGGTGAAAATCACTCAGTGAACATGGTTCGGTGCACTCAGATGCCAGCTCTTGGGATGATATTAAATCTCCCTCCTGGATACAAAGTCTCCTGTTAAAAAGCGATCACAATAATCCTTGGGAACAGGTGGACGATAAATTAATGAACACAATCTTTTCCTTCAAATTGCGCTGCGGAAGAAATTAATTACTGGGCAAATGAGTAACAAAGAGGGATCCCCGCCTCCCACAGCCTCTGAGCCTCTGCTGTTTTGTTCTCCCGAAATCTAATTTCCATGAAACACTTCGGGGAAGTGCGCATCACCAGAATAAGGATTTCTTAGCAGGCATGCTAATATGAGCGCCATAATTCCATGGTAAAGAGATCTCACTCGGCTCTAAAGGCCTGGGACTGACAAGGATGATATTTCAGAGGGACCCACAGTTGGTTCCCAGACACTGTTAATAACCCGCATCCAGATTGGATGCCGACTGAGCTGGGGGATTGGACCCCCCGAAGGTAGGTATAGGTTTTATTTATAGGCACACACACGGCTAGGTCTGTACAAATACATAAAATCTTTATTTTCAATAATATAAATTCTATGCCTGCCTGGAATATAAATAAACTTCCCTGGGCCAGCCGGTGTCCTCTGCAGAGTTTGCAAGGTCTAGAACCCTCGGCGGGGTCCCTCCTGCAGCTATTATAGGGTCCTCACACCTCCTGGATGCTGACTAATGATGGCGTGCCCGGTGACAGTCAAGAGCGCCGCTGCCCGCTTCCTAAATCACCCCTCTCCGGAGTCCACGCGCCGGCTTTCCTTCTCCTCCTCTCCGGGCCTGGTTCACAGGAGACAGGACAGCTCCTCTCCTCGGCTCTGGGCAGATGTGGCCAGGGCCGCTCGGCCCGCTGGGGCAAGGGGGAAGGAAGTCATGTTTGCTGGGCCCTCGCCGCAAGCCACCCTGTGCTGGCGACATACAGTGAATTCTCTCAACAACCTGGGGGGTTAGCAATTGCCATCCCTGTCTTGAACATGGGGGAAACGAGGCTCAGAGGTTCTATTTCTTCTCTCTCCAGGACAAGACTAAGGATCCCTGACTCACAGAAGCCAGCTATGCCGGCCCGCAGCCCTGCTTTGCTCCCAGCATTTGTTATCGCTTCCAGTTAGTGCGCTTGGTTTCCTTCATCCCCCTTCATTTTCAACAGTCAGCCAGAGACTGATCTGCTTTGGGAAGGAAGCAGGGTGTGCTCCAGGGGCAGGGGCTGGGAAAGAGCAGGCGGGCTCCACCCTCCTGGGCTGCATGGCCTAGGCGGACACGTGGAACCCCTCTTATTGGAGAGGTCATTGAGAGGACATGACTGCCCCTTGACCCCAGAGCTGGACCTAGGCAGTCGAGTCCCCTCACCTCCTCCCTGATCCTTGGAATGCCCACCACCCCGCCTACTGCTCCCACAATGGGAGCTATTCCAAGGACACAGCCTTGAGAGAGCAATGTGGTGTTGAGACCATCTGGATGGTGTACGTGATTGAACCCCATGAAGACCTCTATATAAACCTTTACAATTGTGGCAGGCAGGTGTGGAGACCTGCTTGTCTGCGGCCTCGTACCTAAGTTCCCTCATGTATTAAGCCTGCCACGTACCCATCTGGAGTCTCTTTCTTTGATCTTTGCTTGGCTTTCATGTGCAGGGACAGGTTTGCAAACCAACGCCTCTCAAGCACCCTTCCTGCTTCCTCGCTGGTAAGGGGAGGACGCTACTCCCAGTGCGGGGGGCTGAGCCCTGCCCGGCCCAGTGGAGGCCGGAGTCCTGGGTGCACCTCCCACCTCTGCCACTTACAAGGTTTCCCATGTCCGGCAGATTATTTCATCTCTCTGAGCCCGGCTTCCTCATCAGTGACGTGGGACGCCACGTCTTCCCCAGAACTTCATAACTAAAGTAGCGAACACTGGAGGCAATAGATTTAGAGTTTGAAAATATAAGTGGCCACACAAATGCAAACCATGCACTGTGTTTAAGAGACTTAAGAATTCTGAGATGCAAACATATACCCATTGGGATGGCTAGGACGGAAAAGAAAAAGACAGAGTCAGTAACCAGCATTGGTGAGGATGTGGAGAAATTGGAACTGTGTGCGCTGTTGGCGGGAATGTAAAATGCTGCAGCTGCTGTGCAAACAGTACGGAGTTCCTCGAAAACTCAAATATACAATTACCCTATGACCCAGCATTCCGCGTCTGGGCCTACATGCAAAAGAACTGCAAGTAGGGACTCAGATGTGTGTGTACCTGTGTTCCTAGCGGCGCGATTCACTAGGGCAACGAGGTAGAAGCCACCCACGTGTCCATCGAAGGTTGTATGGCTAAACAGAACGTCAGATACCCCGACAATGTGATAGTATTCAGCCTTAAAAAGGAAAGAGATTCTGACCCAGGCTACAACACGGTCGGAACTTGAAGACATGATGCTGACTGAAATAAGCCCATCACGAAAGGTCGACTACTGCGTGAAACCGCATACACGAGGTACTCGCTCAGAGCCCGACGGCAGGATTAATGGGGGCTGGGGGGCTGGGGGAGGCGAAGGAGGGGCCCCTCGATGGGGACGGAGCTTCGGTTGTGGGCAATGCAGAGAGTTGCGGAGCTGGATGGCGGTGATGGTTGCACGACACTGTGGACGTGCTTAATGCCCCTGAACGCCAAAATGGGCTCGATGGTAGCCTTTATGTTGTGTGTGTTTTGTCACAATTAAACATAAAAATTGAAAAGCAAATGATGAAAAGCCCCAGCCCTCCGGGTGCTCGCGTCTCTCCCTGTCTCCTCTTCACCTCTCGGCTCCCCCTTCTCCACCTCTGGCTGCTTCTCTCAGCCAGGCCCAGCTTAGCCCCGAGACGCTGATCCCCTCAACAGCACAGTCCTATCTTAGACCAAGTGACTTAGGCAACAAGAAGGCTTTCTGAGGACAGCTCCTGATGGTGGGAGGGAAATGGCCTTGGGACCGGGCTCCGCCCAGGGCTCCAGCGACCCCATTCCCCTGCTCTGCCCCTTCTTTGCTGGTGCCAGCAGCCAAGCCCCCAGCCTGTGCAGGCTTCAGGTGTCTCCCCTTTCAACCAAAGGGGATGATGGGTTTAACGCCTGAAAATCTCCGAACAGAGCTGGCACACCTGAGCTCTCAGTGCTGGTGATTACGATCGTACACTGGAAAAGACCGAAAGAAGGAACCGCAGCTTTGCTCCGGCTTCTAGGGAGAGGAGGTGGGCCTTGCTGGGAGAGTTCTGTTCACCTTTTCAAAGTCAGCCCGGCGAACCAGTGTGTGACCGGCAGGATCCTTCCCTGAGCGGGTCGTCTGGCTCACCTCACTTGTCTCTCTCCCCAGGGACACTTCTGCAGGGAGACCGCCTCTCCTGGGAGCGGAAGGCAGGGAACCAATCCTCGGCTCTCCGCATCCCATTCCTCTCCAGGAGCTCCCCAGATGTGTGACAACCTCCTCTCCTCCCCCCTCCCGCCCCACCTCGCCCACCCTGATGGAGGCTGACTTGAACTCAAGCAGGACAGTAGCACAAAGCAGCAAGCTTGATCCGGGCCCTGTGGATGGTGTTGGCACAGGAAGAGCCTCAGATCTCATCACGCAAATGGGTTAATCGAGATTGAAGCAATTTATCTCATAGGTGGTTCCATCGCTAAATCCAGAAGAGAGTGTTCTACGTGTGAATAGGAAGGTCGGGCTAAGACGCCAAGGGTGTGAGTGATGGATGTGGCCGGAAGAAGCTTCTCAAAGCTGCAGGCAGCTGAGAGATAGGGACTCGAGCATTATTTAGGAGTTGATGGTGCCCTCGTTCTGGAAAATCCACCTGAGTGAGGAAGTGGCCATTAACTGGAAACAGACATTTTAGACGGAGAAGCTGAGCACCGGGTCTGGTGAAGTGGGTGCAAAGGGGCCCACGGTGGTGGGGGGGGCAGGGTTGTCGCTCCACAGCCTTTGCTGCTGTTAGTGGAAAGGAATTAATCTCTGTGTGTGGGTGGAGATGAATATGGTCTCACATAACTCAGAAACCAAGGCCTGGGGCCTGGAGCGACCCCAGCGGCATGGCCATCCCAGACTGCCCCCGACATCCCAACTTGGCTTTGGGTGATGGAGGATGTGACCAGCCTGCCGAGGACAGAGAGTGAGACCCTGTCCCTGGGAGTCGGAAGATGGCTCTCGCCAAAGCAAGAACACATCCCAGAAAAGAGAGACCTCACGGCAGGACCCGGCACCTAGACCACCAGGCTGTGTCCACCAGCTCTATGTGCCACTTGGAATCTTCTGGGCCTCACCATTTCCTGCAGCCACCTGTCCTCAGGTCCCCATGGCCTATCGTAGCAGCCTGACGGCCTGCTTCAGGCTGAGGAGTGAAATGGCCCAGCGGAAACCCCCCAACACATGCAGACACACCGGGCGTCATAATCCCCAGCGGGTAGTCCTGACGCATTTCCTGAGCTTCCCTGGGGGTCTCATGTCATTAGTCACTCAGAGCCGTGGCCAGGTGGCTAGCACGTCCCTAGGTGGCATTCCCTGTTTCCTGTCCACATGCATTCCTCTTCCCGTTCCCTTGGATCCCAAAACACTACCTCTTAGGCTCTGCTTTTCAGGAGCCCAGCCAGAGACACAGGGATGAGTGGGGTGAGGGGAACGCTCTTTCTCTTTTGGATCTTCATGGCTGTTGCTAAACTCAGAAGGGCTCCATTGTGCTTGGGAAGCTCCTGGTGGTGAAGGTAAGCTGTCTTCCGACACTTGGAGGGAGTCCCAGAGCTGGCCAGGGGAGGAAGGGAAGGTCCCTGGGAATGAACGTACCTAGCAGCACTTGGGGAAGGTTCTGGTTCAATGGGGAGGAGGCAGGAGCGTGAGGGAGGGGTTAGGAGCGGGCAGCCAGGGGTAAAATCACGCTCTGCCATTGCTAATCTGTAACTTTGGGCAAATGACTGTACCTCCGTTCACCTGGAAAAGGATGACGTCCTTCATTACCTGATGTAATCAAGTGATTTTATGAAGTGTTTAGCCGGAGACCCAGTAACTGCTTAAGTAGTAGGTATTATTATGGTCTTTTTTTTTTTTTTTTTTTTTTACTTTGACTCCTCTGTGACAGAAACCTGAGTTTTAGATGCTGATTGTTCCTTTGTTCTAGAAAACAACCTGAATGAAGAAGTCTCCAACCATCATTCTTGGAGAAAGCTGTAAAGGAACCATCGACCCCAACCTAGAGACTGCAGATTCCAGTGAGCTGTTTGCTTGTGCGATACATACTGTTGGGCCCAGGGAAGTCAAAGCTCCTTCTCTGCAGATTTCTGCCTTGGGCCTGAGGGGTGAGGGAGCGCAGCCCAGGAAAGATCAGTGGAACAGAAGGAAATAACTGGAAACACAGTTATCCCCTAGTGGAGGCAGAGATGGCAAATGGACAGGGAGCTCGGGGAAAGCACTGCCTGGGGACACCAATGAGACATGGAAGCTGAAAGGAGGGCACTCGGGCCTCATTTTCCTTCTGGAAGTTGGGCGTCCACACACGTGTGACGTCATTGCTTGCCGCTGACAACACACAACGTTTCAGAGTCTGGGGGTTTAATTCACCATCAGTGGCCAACGCAGCCTGACAGAGGGTCTCTGGACACGGCCAGGCTGGCTTAGTAAGAATTCTACAGACCAGCCCCACTTCCACCAGCCGCACTGTGACGGAGCGGCCAGCTGACACCGAGGGAGGGCCTGCTGCAGGTGAAATTCCAAAACCATGCATTCGTGTGATATTCGAGACTTTAAAACAAAGACCTTTGTTTGTTTTTGTTCTAAACTGAGTATGTGCTCATGTTAGAGACCTGGACAGGACGAAGCAAAGATCACCTGCCTCCTTGCCTTCCAGATACAGCTTTGATAGCTCTTCTTCTATTTATTTTCTCCTGCACATTTTAATTCATTTTAGGAGATCGGGGTCATCGCATATGCATAGATTTTTCTGATGGGCTTTTTTATGAGAGTATTTCTCTTTTTATTAATTTTTTAAAGATGTTAATAGTCCATGTCGTTCCACGTTATGGCTCTCTACCCTTTATTTAACTAGTTCCCTATTGTTGATCATTCAAGCTTTTCCCAGTTTTTGTGGTAATTAACATTCTAATGGCTATCCTGATACAAAGCTCTTTGCCTTCCGCCTGGCAGTGGTAGCATAGCTTCTCAGGAGTAGAATTACCAGGACCAGTGACCCGAACCCAGGAAAGCCTTTTGCCCCGCGCTATCCAATTCGCCTTCAGCCGGTTTGACTCCCAACAGCTCTGCTATTGCT
Source organism: Ursus maritimus (assembly GCF_017311325.1). NCBI lineage: Eukaryota > Metazoa > Chordata > Mammalia > Carnivora > Ursidae > Ursus > Ursus maritimus. Next base: position 66,616,689 of record NW_024426885.1, on the reverse strand, counting down.
TTTGTTGCCTTGGGGTGAAATCAATGTATAAGTCAGTCAATGGGGGTGGGACACTTTTATGGCATTATCCTGGGCTTTGGACTTCTGGTTAAGACTCCATTGAGAGCTAAGTTAAATGAACTCAAGATGCCCACCCTGGTCCCTTTCAGGATGCACCTTCCAACCTCCCAGGAACCAGGTTGGACAAGAACGGACATTCCAAGGGCTTCCCCTGCCTCCTGGTGACAAGCTCCGAGAGTTTTCTGATGTGTGTTGCTCAGGTCGGGGAACAAGGGAATAGCCTAGCTTGTCCCAGACAGCCAGATTAGCCTGGGTCTTCCAGGCCCCTGTCCCTGCTTGATTTTTGGTGCTAAACTACACTTCTGAGAGAGGCTAGGCCTGCTGAATTTGACCTCCCCCCTCTGGGTTTCCTGCACAAACGGGGCCCTTGGGAGCACTGGAGCTAGAATCACGGAGGGTCCTGGGGTTCAGCTGTGAAACCGTTGCCTGCAGAGCTGTCTGTGGGCTCAGCCCGGACAAACCAGGGCAGCTTGTGGGTCCCTGCCCTCGCCTCAGCTGGAATCTTCTCCCGCACGCTCGCCTCAGCAGGGGACTGGTGAGGAGAAGGGCTGGATCAGCGCTAAGAGAAACCTTGAAAGAGGTTAAAAATATGGCTCTCAAGCAAAAGAGAATGAACAGGCACCCACAATTTTATTCAGCTCATCAATTAAGGCAGAAAGTGGAAATGCTGATTCAAATGGCATTTGAAGTACTGGGATTGATATAGTCCATTGGGAAAGACACACTAAAATAGATTTTTAATTTTTAAGACAAATCCAGTTAATGTCCTACAGAGCAATAAATCCTGGTTCTCTCCTCTCACTGGACGGGAACCATTTGCATCTCCACTGGACAAACACCTGCAATGGAACCTGGCACTTCACAGACTCCGAGCCCTCAGTTAATAGTAAATGTCACAGTCAGACAACAGCCCATCCTCCTAAAAATATGGGAAATCTTTGGATCAGCCTCTGAAACAAAACTTTCAGGTGACATTGGAAATACACCCAATCATCCTCTTGGCCTTATTTCCAGATTTGGGAGAGTTTTTATGAACCTTGCAAGCTTACCACCACCCCTGCAAAACCAACTCAAATCATGCACTCTACCATGCCAGCTCGGGGGACCAGGGACCTTGCTGCATGAAAGCACAACTAGACCTTGTAGGACAGTCGTCACTATGCCAGCAGGAACTCTGTCTGGAGTCTTCATCTTACATGAGGTGTGTGTGGGCCTTAGCTTTCCAGTTTTTCATATATTTCTGTGTCTTATATCTCCAAGCACATCACAAGCTTTTGGATGGCAGAGTACATGACTTATAAATCCCTAGACTTTTAGAAATACAGATCCTTTGAGATTTTTAGTCCAACGCTCTCATTTATTAGAGAGTCTCTACTCCAGCTTTATTAAAGGACTTGCCTAAACACAACTGGCTAGAAGGTGCAGAACCAGGAGAAGCACAAGACCGCCAGACCCCTGCCCCAGGTTCTGCCCAGGCTTCTTCCTCCAGTCCAGGCACAACTTGAATGAGGTATATATGGGTGAGATGGAAGGAAGGAAGGAAGGAAGGAAGGAAGGAAGGAAGGAAGGAAGGGAGGAATGGGGTGGGGAGGAGAGAAGGAAGATGTTGGGGTGGGTGGATGGGTGAGTGGGTAGGTGGATGGGGGGGTGGATGGGTAAACAGGTGGGTGAACAGGTGCATGGAGGGGTGGGCAGGTGGGTGGATGCGTGGGTGGGTAGGTGAGTGAATGAATGGATAGATAGTAAATATAATGTTTAAATATAAAGGAGGAAAGAACTTGCAACCAAAAATACAGTTACTCTCTTTTCTGGAAAAAGAAGACAAAATTAATTCTAACTTTACAAAATTTCTTCCCCACTATCATGCTCTTGAATATTTGTGTTAAGGACAGGCAGCCTCTAGAGGGATCGAGGAGGTGGTGCTGCTGTCATCGTTTGCACGGTTCTCGACCGTGGCTGCACATCAAAATTTCCTGGTACCGGTCTCCTCCTCAGGCCGATTAAATCCAAACCGCTCTGAATGAGGTCCTGACATCACGTGTGTATTTCAGCTCCTCAGGATACTGACAGACCGTTGCGGGGCTGACAAGGAAGTCCAGGCTGCTCCTGACTCTGACTGGGAAGAGCCGCTGTGCCCGGGGGGTTGTCGGGACTTGACGGCTCTGCTCTGCTCCCGGGGCTCTGAACTAACCAGCCCGATAAAAGGACCTTTCTGCAGGCCAGCACGGAGGAGCCGGAGCCGGCAGACCTTGCTCGGGCTGACGAGGAAACCCCCCTCCTAGGGAAGGATTAGTGGCAGGCTAGGCAACGACTCTTGCTAGGAGTCAGCCTCCGAGAGATAGGACTTGGCATTGCTGCCTAAGGAAAATCTGGTTTCAGGAGAAAACTGCAGCCCGGCCTATTAGCCCCCTGCAGGCCCAGGCGGAGAACCCCAGTGCTGGGGGTGGTGGTGCGTGGAGTCCACGGTCTACCTCAAATACTCCTGCACGGTCATCTTTTAATTTGTACTTACGTCCTTCTAAGATCTCCCTGTGGAGCTTAACCTTTTATCAAGATTTGCTACAAGAAGGGGACACAGGACCATGCCTGAATCCTTTGTGACACCGCTGTCAAGACACCATCTGTTGCGTGATCTCGCCACTTAAAAGGAACTTCGGCAACACGCCCCTAGAAGAGGTGATGGCAGGAAAATGTTTCTTTCTTGGAACACACAGGGCAATCCTTGAATCAGACAGTTAGAAGCTTTCTGCTTGCAGGTGAAGACAGCCAGCCACTCTTCCTACTCCATCAGCTCGCTTGCTGCTGGCCCCGGCCTCTCGGAGAAGCAGCTTCCGTCCTCCTGAGCCCCGCGTCGAAACCGCAGCTGCGTGAGTCTTCATCTGCTCTCCCCATTTTTTCTGCATAAGGATTTAATAGGCGCCTAGGGGAGACCAGGCCCTTGACATACATTATTTCACGTAAACTGGGCCCGAGAGCATCCCATGACGGGAACTCCTGCGGGAATGCACACCGGCCACGGTTGCCCCTCCACCAGTTTTTACAGGCTTCTAGACCATCCTGTAGAGTCCACTGCTGGTTCAGGGAAGGAAGGTCAGGAACCCCCGCCCCCTCCTCATGGAGCTCTGGGGCTTGGAGCTTCTCTCCCCATCTCCTCATGCCCTTCTCTGTGTTCCAGCTTCCGCAGGCCTCAGTTTACCCTGCAGACCCCGGCCTTGCCAGCCTGATCTGGGGCACACAGCAGGACCTGGGCTCTACAGCTCATGCGGCGAATTCACGCGGAAGAGGAACTGGCTGGCCCTGCCTGGGTCCACCCTGGTGCGATGGGCTCTGGCCACAGGGCTGGACATGACCTGCACACACAGGGCGGCCAGGGCAGAGGGTTGGGGGGACGAGGACCGTCACACAGACGCATCGATGTCACGTGCGGTGCCAGGCGCAAGACATCGCACCAAGTCGAGATTCAGTATCGCGTGTTCTTGTCAGACCAGTGTAGCTGGTCCAGGTAGAGCTCAGGCTGTAATCACGGCGGCAGCAGTGAGTGTATCGTTGGCATTAATTAGGAGATTGGTAACGTTCTTCGATCTACAAACCAGTAAACTTTTTAGGTATAATGTATGCTCGATAAGCTGCTTTCATTTGAAGTACATGATTTGATGAGCTTTGCCAACACTTTGCTCACTTTAATGAGCAAAGATACAGACTGAACAGCATCATTCCAGAATGTTCCCTCCGGCCCTGTCACTGTCCACTCTCTCTACCCCCTACCTCAGGCAGCCACTAATCTACTTGGGTCACCAGAGCTTCCTTTGAGGTTTCTAGAATTTTATATACATGAAATCGTACCATGTGTACTCTTGGGTCTGGCTTCTGTCCTTCTGGCTAACCGTTTTGAGATCCATCCAGGGTGTGGAGTGTGTCCGCAGTACGTTCCTTTTCCTTACTGAGTAACCCTGTTGCAGCGTGTGGACGCTGCTCACTTGCTCATTGATTTGGACCAATGAGCGCTCAGCAGGTAAGGGACAGGGTAATGAATGGCAGGTGCCATCTGCCTTCGTCGGGCTGACCCACACCCTCATGGGAAGTCAGGCTTCAAACACCCAGCTTGTTATCTGATGACCGCCATCCTAAGGACTACAAGGGGCCCCTTGAGATACGGGGCTCTTTGAGGACCAAAGAGGTAGGTTTGCGGGAGGAACATTTGAGCCAAGATATGGAGGAGGTGTCCCCTAGACAAAGATGTCAGGGCAGTACCTGGGTGGATGGACGAGCCTGGTGCAAGTTCTAGCAGAGGGAAGGAAGCAGCTGGGTGAGTAGGGCTGAACAGTGCCTGGCTTGGCAGAGTGTTTGGCATTATTCAAGTGACAGAAAGGTTTTAAGCAGAGGACTGGTATGATTAGATACGCAGACCTCAGGGGCAGTAGCAGCCACGGGAGACCCACCAGTGAGGTGCTCTTGCCGTAACACAGGGCAGAGCCAGCGATGGTGTAAATTAGAGTCAGGACACGAAGGCAAAGGTGGAGGGATTTGTGGACCATTGAGCACGTAGAATGTACTGAGGTTCAGGATCTCATAGGCAGGTGTTGGGGGGACCCCGATGCCTGGAGGAGGCCTGGCTGGCAGCAGTTCCCTGGGTTCCCCTAGAAGCTGGGCGTCCTCCCCATTCTGCTCAGCTCAGGTGGCCACAGCAAATATCACAGACAGTGGGGGTTAAACAACAGGCATTCATTTCTCACAGTTCCAGAAGTTGGGAAGTCCAAGATCAAGGTGTAGGCTGATCTGGTGTCCGGTGAGGGCCTGCTTCCTGTTTGCAGATGGCTGCCTTCTCCCTGTATCCTCACATAGCAGAGAGCAGAAAAAGAAAGGAAGCTCTCTGTCTTCTTATAAAGACATTAATCCCATCATGGAGGCTCTACCCTCATGACCTAATCATCTCCCAAAGTCCCGCCTCCTAATACCATGACCTTGGGGATTTGGGTTTCAATATATAAATTTGTGGCAGAGGCAGGGAGGATGGCACATAAATACTCAGTCCATAAAGCTCCTTCACCTCCTGTCCTGGATTTCCCAGTTGCTCTGTCCGGAAGCCCAACCTCTCTGTGACTGTGGCCACACGTTCTCCTCAATCACCGTTCATGGCTGGGCTGCGGCCAGGTGCCCAGCCCAGTTCTTCAACCCCTCCTACAGGAGGCCAGCTCCTGCATCCCAGGTTCCCAGGCTCAAGAGTGAGGCTTTCTGGGAAGCCCAGGGCTCTGGATTCACTCTGCGGCGGCTCATGATCTGCCTCCCCCTGGAAGTATCAAAAATAGCTCAACGTCCCCAATGGCTTCCTCTCCACCCAGACCCGAGCCTGCAACTCTCATGGAAGCTTCAGTCCAGTGGCTTCACTCCAGACCACAGGGAGTCTTTCCACAACCCTAACATCTGTTCCGCCCCCCTGGGTTCCATCACTCCTCTTCTGTTGCTTCAGCCCTGGCCCTTGCCACTAACCCCAGACATTTCCCTCTGTTGACCCTTCTATTGGCCCATCTTCCAGTGCTGCTGCTGGACACTGCCCTTGGGATATATTTGGTCCCATGCCCAGTACCCTTCCCTGCTGGCCCTTCCCTGAGCCCCAGCCCACTGAAGCCTGAGACAGCCTGGAGAGAAGGAGGACAGTGGTCGCTCTTTGCCCCCCACTGCAGGGCACCCTGGCACCACGCTTCCCCAGACCACTGTTGATGGGTTGGCCTTACCCTCTGATACCCAGCCTGGCTCTGGTCCACTGCCCTGGCCAAGGGCACCCATGTGGTCCAGCTGTTCCTCAGCTCCTTGACCTCTGCCTCCCGCCCTGCTGCTGAGTCCTACTGCTCCTTTATCACGAGGACCTGACTCCTCTTATAAGCAAGAGGGCGCATACCCCGGCTGACCCAATCAAAACTCCATACCTGTGAAGACCACGTGGGTCCAGGCTCACATACACACGGAACACTCAGCGACTGGCAGACAAGGATTGGATGGGAGTCAAACATCACTGAAAGCCTGGATTCACACGCAGTCTCTTTTTGCCAGCAAATTCTACATAATACCCGGCTTCATGATATCCTTTACATGGAATTTCACTTCACAGCTCGGAATCATCTACTTAATTACCTGCACCTTCATTGCCACAACCAATGGCTCAGTGGCGCCGAGGAGGCACCTGGCAACAGTTGTGTATTTACAGGACACTGATGGCGGCTACATGACGAAGCCAAATCGTCCCACTTGTTTATAAATCTGATCAAAGATGTAACACACGGATTTTAACTAAATACCTTAGACAGGCCTAAGCTGCAGGCCCAGGAAGCCACTTTTCAGTGTATACTCCGGAGTCAGGTGACCGTCGAGGCTCCTTGCGGCCGTCCATCCAGCCCCTCGGTCCCCACTCAGCCACGAAAGCAGACATCTCTGTGGCACATGTCCAACCAGGTGCCCTGCTTTTTTGTTTTCCTGCCAGCATAACATTAATGCATGTCTACTTCATGATATTTAATGCTTCTAGTTAAACTGGCTTCTTTGAAGAGGAAAGACTAATTTGCATGCGAATGCAAACCGAGCAAACGTTAAGTACACGCTGCAAGAAGGAACAAAGGAGTTTCCCGTTTATCAAGACAGTGATGGAGACACCTCATTTTCCACATAAAAGCACTGGTATTGGTTCTTCATGTTGCTACAGAACTTAATGATTTGCTGGGGCTGCCACAGGCGCGATCTCTCTATATCAAGAGTGCTTCGATAATGTGACTTTCATTCCTGGCTGAGTGACAGGGTCTCCGCCAGGGAGTCAAGGGACCCGCTCATGCCCGCTCCAAAACCAGCCCCTTTTCCACTCTGTGCCTCCAGAAACAAATCCTTGATTCTCACTCCTGCCTCCCATGGGGCAAGAGGCTAGTGAAGCCTAGTCATTTACTTGCTACGTTTTGGAAGAAGGGGATTCGGACCCAGGTTGTGGCCTCATGATGTTAGATCCCAAAAAAGCTAGAGCTCGAGCCTAATGTGAAGCCTGGGGTTGTATTACTCAGTATTTACACTGGGCTCACCAGACCCTGAGACTTTTTAAAAATAGGAAAGAAATATTATTTTTCCTGGTCACCATTTAGAAATAACTCAACCTATTTTCCACTGACTTCACTAAAAATGCCATGACTGAGCTAAAAACAAACAGAAAATGTTTGGTTCTAATGGAAGATTCTTCCCAAACGAGGATGCAACTGGGTTTCGCACATAGAGTGGTAGGGTCTGGGCTGCTCAAGCTAGAGGGGACCAGGGAGACCACCTTGCCCAGGTTCCCATCTGATAGATGGGCACACTGAAGCCCACACCTGAGGCCAGGGGCTTCTGGTAAGTGTGCAGAGCCTGGGCTCGACTCCAGGCCTCCTGACTCCCGGACCTGGGTTCTTCTGCCACCTGTGCTTCTCGGATGGGACACACGTCCCCCGGGAGTCAGGAGGTGGTGACCCCAGGATCGTGCAGAGCCCAGGCCACCCACACCACCCACACCATCTGGAGCATCCCTTCTACCTGATGTGTTTTAGGGAAATTGTGGCTATTAAAGCAAAACACACAGGAATCTATTGAATAGAACGAAAACCTCGCATGAACTTTCAAGTTAACACGAAGTTCTACACATCAACTTGGGCTCCGTGGTAGGCCAGTATCGGCTGGAGCCCAGGCCCAGCCACATTGGGGTGGAGAAACTTGGCTACGGGGACGAGGTGGCCAAGGCGGAAAGGGGCTGCACTCTACCTTTGGGTTGGAATGAAAGGGCATGCGTCGTTCAGCCCATGCTTCCGCTAGTTCGAGAAGACTTGAGAAAGGTGGGTACCAAAGTCTTCCTGACCCCTCCCCGAAGCATCTCTGAAGCCGAGATGCTGTGTCTTTCCTCTAGGGGCACAGATCCTAACTGATCAAAGGCTGCTCTTGACAAAGGGGCTGCACAGCAGGAACAGAGCGGCAGCCGCTGGGCTGAGCCCACCTGGGCCTGGCCACGCTCGGCCTGGGCCTATGGTCGCTCCTGAGCCCCGGCCCGTAGTGGAAACGGTTTCCTCCGTCCTCACCGAGAGCTCCTGGGGGTGCAGGCAGCTCCTCGCACAGAGGGGAGAAAGAACTCGCTCGCTCAGTTGGAAGAAATGTTTAAGGAAAGCTGGCATGTTCTGGGCAAGGGATCAAGGCTGTGTTTTTCAGTTAAGCACCTTAAAAACCCTGCACATTCATCACGCATCAGTGTGAAGGTCCACGTCGGCTTTCATGTCGTACTCATGCTGGATTTGCTTCTTTAAACAAACAGCAGGAGGTTCTGGCTAACGCAGCGGAAGGACGTGTGTAAGGAAAGAAAATCCGTACATGAGGAGGAGGGAAATGGCAGGGCAGAAAAAGGAAGAGGTGAGACTGGAGAGCTCAGGGACGAAGGACACTAAGAACCTCTCTGTGGGGACCTCCTGGGGCGGAGACACGCCATAGCGCTTACAACGACTGCTCTGTATTTTCACAACATCTAGGACATCCGTTCCTGGAAGAGTCTTCCTCTGTCCTCAAGGAGAGGCACATGCCAATGAGTTTGACGTTACCAACCAGAGTTTTTACGGAGGAGCTCATGTGCTCCCTCTGCCTGGAGCCACCTTCATCACCCTCGAGGCCCGGCCCTCACCTCTGCAGGTGCGGGCACCACTGACGTCCTCAGCGAGGCCCCCTGTAACCGACCTCCTGCAAGCCAATCCCCTTTTTTTTTTAAGATTTTATTTATTTATTTGAGACAGGGAGGTCTCCCTCCCTGTGCATGAGCACAAGTGGGGATAGGCAGAGGGAGAAGGAGACTCCCCACTGAGCAGGGACTTTTCCCCCCACCCCCGCAATGTGGGACTAGATCCCAGGACCCTGGGATCATGACCTGAGCCAAAGGCAGATGCTTAACCAACTGAGCCACCACCTTAATCCCCATTCCTGACATTCTTTTATCTCCTTTATGTCTTTTATTTTTCTTTTGAGCAGTAATCACTGCTTACTTCTATATATTTACTTATTTATGGTTTTAATTTTTTGCCTTTCTGCATTAGCAGGCAAGCTCCGTGAAACCAGGGACTGCAGACTTGTTTTCTTTGCTGGATTCCCTAGAACGGAGCCCACCACATAGGCTCTATTTAGAAACTTCCATTTTCTAAAGTACCTTCCTGTACAGAACAGCTAAAGATGATGGGGGAAATATGTAAAACATCCTTTCGAATACGTGGCTGAGATTACAGCAATAAGCACAAATCTGGGAGCCTCGAAATCTGTATTTTTGGATCCCTGGTGGCTGAGAGCAGGGTCGGTAGAGTATGTGTACAGAGAAGGAGACACAGCCAGATGTCTGTTCAGGGTGGGAGGTCAAGTCAGGAACCCTCCTTTCTGAAGGGTGACAGCTCTCATAGGTGAACTCGAAAAAGCCCATCCTGCAGAGAAATGTAGAGGAGATCATTGTCTGCCTTTGTCTCGGTTTGGAGATTAGCAGAAAAAAATAAAATATATGCCTCCTGAAAATTCCTAGCTACTAGCCAGCATTCACAGATTTGGAGTCCAAGTTCCCATTGTACGAATGGCCTTAAAACTGCCAACAAATATTTAAAGCGATCCAAATTGGTCCTTCCCCAGATCCTGGCAGAAGGAAGTATACATTCTTCCTGGAGAAAACACCTCTAAGAAGTCCAAGGGACTTGAGCTCAGTCAAAAGTCACTACATGAAAATAAATAAAGAAACAAACAAAAAACAGACTCTTAAATACAGAGAACAAACTGGTGGTTGCCAGAGGGGAGGTGGGGGAAGGGTGAAATGAGAAACGGAGAATAAGCGTGTATTTATTGTGATGAGCACTAAGTAACGTATAAAATTGTTGAATCATTATATTGTGTGCCTGAAAATATATAACACTGTATGTTTTTATTAACTTTTAAATTTTAATTCCAGTGGAGTTAACATAGAGTGTTATATTAGTTTTGGGTGTACAATATAGTGATTTAACAATTCCATGTATTAATCAATGTTCATCAGGATAAGTGTGCTCTTAATCCCCTTCACCCGTTTCACCCCTCCCCCCACCCACCTCCCTCTGGGAACCATCAGTTTGTTCTCTATGGCTCCCTACGGTTAAGGGTCTGATTCTTGGTTTGTCTCTCTCTCTCTTTTTTCCTTTGTTCATTTATTTTGTTTCTTAAATTCCACATATGAGTGAAATCATGAGTGAATCTCTGGCTGACGTATTTCACTTAGTATTATACTCCCTAAATCCATCCATGTTGTTGCAGATGGCAAGGTTTCATTCTTTTTTACGGCTACATAATATTCATACATGTGAAATAATTACATATATATGAATATTATGTAGTCATATTATATATTATATATTATATTATACATATATATATATATATATTTCCATTCATCTATCAGTGGACAGTTGGTCTGCTTCCATAATTTGGCTATTAGTGTTTTTCTATTTTTTTGAGTAAATACCCAATAGTGCTATTTTATCGGTTAGTTCTATTTTTACCTTTGTGAGGAAACTTCTGGCTGACTTATTTCACTTAGTATTATACTCCCTAAATCCATCCATGTTGTTGCAGATGGCAAGGTTTTTTTGAGTAAATACCCAATAGTGCTATTTTATCAGTTAGTTCTATTTTTACCTTTGTGAGGAAACTTCACACTGTTTTCCAGAGTGACCGTACCAGTTGCATTCTCACTAACAGTGCATGAGGGTTGCTTTTTCTTCACATCTTCACCAACACTTGCTGTTTCTTATATATTTTTTTTATTTTAGGCATTCTGACAGGTGTGAGGTGATATCTCATTATGGTTTCGATTTGCACTTCCCTGATGATGAGTCGAACATCTTTTCTTGTTTTGGCCATCTGCATGTCTTTGGAGAAATGTCTGTTCATGTCTTCTGCCCATTTTTTAATTGGGTTATTTGTTTTCTGGGTGTTGAGTTGTATCAGTTCTTTATATATTTTTGATACTAACCCTTCATTGGATATGTCGTTTGCAAATATCTTCTCCCATTTAGTAGGTTGCCTTTTAGCTTAGAATATAACACTATATGTTAATTTTACTTCAATAACAAAGGAATTCAATAGAGTTCTATTTACTATGAGTAACTAATCAAAAAACAAAATAGAAAAAAATTATACTCATGATAAAAAGAAAAAAAGAAAAATAAATAAATAAAACCAAAGACCTAGAGACTGAAGGAGATGAATAGTTTTTAATTCAGTGAGTTGCATGAAAATCTGCAGTTAAGGTTCTACCCTGCTCCATTTCTTTTTTTTAAGGTTTTTTTTTAAAGATTTTATTTATTTATTTGAGAGAGAGAGAGGATAAGCAGGGGGAGGGGCAGAGGGAGGACAAGCAGGCTCCCCACTGAGTAAGGAGCCCAATGTGGGGCTGGATCCCAGGACCCCAGGATCATGACCTGAGTGGAAGGCAGGCATTTAACTGACTAAGCCACCCAGCTACCCCACCCTACACCATTTCTAATAAAAACTTAATTGGATTGGATTAAGGCAAGATGGGTATGACCACATATTTTTTTAAAAATTTTTGTATGTTAGTCACCATACAGTACATCATTAGTTTTTGACATAGTGTTCCATGATTCATTATTTGTGTTTAACACCCAGTGCTCATTACAACACGTGCCCTCCTTAATACCCATCACCCGGCTACCCCATCCTCCCCCTCCCTTCTGAAACCCTCAGATTTTTCCTGGAGTCCATAGACTCTCATGGTTCATATCCCCCTCTGACTTCCGCCTCTTCCGTTATCCGTTCCTTCCCCTAATGTCCTCCTTGCTATTCCTTATGTTCCACATGTGAGTGATACCATATGATAATTGTCTTTCTCTGGCTTGACTTATTTCACTTAGCATAATCCCCTCTGGTTCCAACCATGTGGAGGAAAATGGTGGTATTCATCCTTTCTGATGTCTGAGTAATATTCCATTGTATATATGGACCACAATTTCTTAATCCAGTCATCTGTTGAAGGGCATCTCGTTTCCTTCCATGATTTAGCTATTGTGGACATTGCTGCTATGAACATTGGGGTGCATGTGCCCCTTCTTTTCACTACAACTGTATCTTTGGGGTAATTACCCAGTAGTGCAATTGCTGGGTCATAGGGTAGCTCTATTTTTAACTTTTTGAGGAAACTCCACACTGTTTTCCAAAGTGGCTGTACCAGCTTGCTTTCCCACCAACAGTGTAAGAGGGTTCCCCTTTCTCCACATCCTCCTCAACATTTGTTGTTTCCTGCCTTGCTAGTTTTTGCCATTCTAACTGGTGTAAGGTGGTATCCCAATGTGGTTTTGATTTGAATTTCCCTGATGGCTGATGATGTTGAACATTTTTTCATGTGTCTGTTAGCCATTTGTATGTCTTCTTTGGAGAAGTGTCTGTTCATGTCTTCTGCCCATTTTTTGACTTGATTATTTGCTTTTTGGGTGTTGAGTTTGAGAAGTTCATTATAGATCTTGGATACCAGCCCTACATCTGTAATGTCATTTGCAAATATCTTCTCCCATTCCATGGGTTGACACTTAGTTTTGTTGACTGTTTGCTTTGCTGTGTAGAAGCTTTTTATCTTGATGAAGTCCCAAAAGTTCATTTTTGCTTTTATTTCCCTTGCCTTTGGAGACGTGTCTTGAAAGAAGTTGCTGTGGCTGACGTCAAAGAGGCTACTGCCTGTGTTCTCCTCTAGGCTTTTGATGGATTCCTGTCTCACATCAAGGTCTTTCATCCATTTAGAGTTTATCTTTGTGTATGGTGTATCAGAATGGTCCAGTTTCATTCTTCTGTATGTAGCTTCCCAATTTTCCCTGCACCATTTATTGAAGAGACTGTCTTTTTACCATTGGATATTTTTTCCCCACTTTGTCATAGATTAGTTGACCATAGAGCTGAGGGTCCATTTCTGGACTCTCTATTCTGTTCCACTAATCTACATGACCACATTTTTTAAAATAATACTTTTAAGGTTCAGGAAATCTGATTTAAGTATACCTTGCATTTTTATAGTGATTTTTACACTTTACAGAGAATTTTCACATACATTATCTCGTTTATCTCATAAAACAGTGCTGATTTTTAAGCAATCATTTAAATTTAGAATTTAAACAAAATTGGGAAGAAAAAAATGTATGTCACTAAATATATGAGCAAACCAGCCACTGTGAAGGAATCAGTAGAAGCTACAAACTACAAAATAAGCACTGCAAAAACAACAAGTAGGACAATCATCAAGCACAGAAAACAAACTAAGGATATTATGTTTAAAGAAATAAAAGGGAATATCAGAAAAATACAGAACCACAGAATAAGAGGCTATGAAATCACTAGGCAGATCCTGAAAATACCAAATAGAACTTTTAGAAAGGAAAAATAGAATTGATATTATCAACTTGAAGCATGAGTTAGATAGCATATAAGATATAGCCAAGGAGAGAATTAGTGAAGTGGAAAGTAGATGTAAGAAATAGCACACTAAACGAGAGAGAGAGAGCGAGAGAGAGAGATGGAAAATATGAAAAGGAAGTATCAAGAGAAATAATGGTTGAAGAAAGAAGATCCAAAATACATCTTTTTAGAATACCAGAAGGACATCACAGAAACAGTGGAGAAAAACCTCTATTTGTGGAAATAATGACCAAGAATTTTCCAGAACTGATGAAAGACACCAATCTTCAGATTCCTCAGATTCAGCAATACCAAGGAATCTCAAGCAGAATAATAAAAAGAAATGCACACCCAGACGGATTGCAAAACCCTAAAACATGCTCTCCCTCTGCTCCAAAGCTTTGAAAGGTCCTGGACAGGAAGATGTATTACTGACAAGGGAGTAACAATTCAATGGAATCACCAATAATAGTATCCAGGAAACAACAGAACAATGCTTTCAATGTTCTAAGAGAAAATATCTGTTATACAGGACTGAATAGGCTAAGAACAAATGAAGCCAAATATCAGTGTCTTACTACACAAAGGTTTATTTCATGCTTACCTCAAATATCCCACAAATCAAGTAACCCTCCAAGACAACTTCCCACTATCCAGAGACTCACGAATCCAGGCTTCCTACATCTTGTGTCTCCATCATCTCAGCACATGGCCTGCAGAACCAACAAAGAAGGAGAGGAGAGAACCAGAGTCATGCTGGGTATTCTTGCTGCCTCAGCCCAGAAATGACATGTGACTTCTGTTCATAATCCATTGGCCAGAACTAGTCATATAGCCCCCCCCCCCAATTGCAAAAGAGGATACAGGGTGTGTGTGGTGGGAGAAGAAACAAATATTCGGAGAGCATTACCTCCTGCCACTTTCAAGAACAAAAGCAAAGTAAAAACATTTTCAGATAAACCAAAGTTGGTGGAATCTATTACTAACAGATTTTCATTAAAGGAACTTCCTAAAAAGGATGTAATTAAGGAATAGGGGAAATAATCCCCTCAAAAGTTCTCAGGTACAAAAAGGAACAGTAGACAGATGAATAGCAGATGTGGGGAAAAAATCCAAATAATTATTAACTGTATATAAAACAATAGCAATGGTGCTTAATCTGTGAGGTTAAAAAAAAACTCAAGCTGGAACCCAAATCCTGGACACACATAGCATAATCCTGGAGGGGTGTGATTGACACGTTACAGCATTTTATGTGTTTTATAGTTTCCTTTTAGTGTTCTAGAGGAGTCTGTCAAGTTGAATAAAGACACTAAAATATCTAGGATAACTACTAAAATAACGGAACTAAAATGCATAACTTCCAGGGCATGGAGCATAGGACTCTTGATCTCAGGGTTGTGAGTCTGAGCCCCACATTGGGTGTGAGATTATTTCAAAGTAAAATTTTTTTTTAAAAATTTAAACATAAAATAACATGCGTAACTTCCAAACTGTTGGGGGTGGAGATACACTCAATCCAACAGAAGGCAAGAAAGGATGGAGATGGGGGGATGGGCAGACAGGAAATATGAAACAGCTAGTACAAAATGCAATAGTATAAATGATAAAAATATATCAGTAACCAAAACAAATGTAAATGACCAAACTCAGACTAGTAGACAAAGATGATCAGATCCTAGCTACTTAGATCCAGCAATTTCTTATCTGTGAGAGAGATCGTAACAGTGAACATATCCATGGCCTAGGTGCCAAGCACGGTTCTGAGTGCACTAGAGACGTTAACTCATTTACTCCTTGCAGAAGCCCAATGGGACAGACACTATTTTGATAAGAAAACCACGTTTCAGTGAAGTTAAATAACTTGGTCATATAACTTGAGCGGCAAAGTGGTGACTTGAACCCAGGCAAACACTTCCTAGAGTCTGTACTTTTTACCTCTGTATTTATCCCCTCTTACAGAAGGCCCCAGAAAAGAGGAAAGGGAAATAACAGAGAAAGATATATCAGGTAAATATTAACCAAAAGAAAGTTGGCATAATGACTGTATATTAGACTTTCAGGAAAAAAGTATTATTGAAGATAAAGAGATAAAAATACAATTCACTAGAAGCTTTAATAGTTTCAGACTTGTATGGCCTTCATAGCACCATTTTAAAATACACAGAGTAAAAACTGCCGGAACTACAAAGAAAGGTTGACAAATACACCGTCAGAGCAGGACACTTTAACATACCTCTCTCAGTAGGCAGAAAGTCAATAAGGATGTAGAGTATTTGAACAAGTTTGATCTGTGGGACACATATGGAACACCCTATCCAACAGTTCAAGAACACACGTGTTCTTCCATGTGTGCGTGGAACATTCATAAAAATTAATCACATAGTAGACCATAAAACATCACTGAACGAAGCTCAAAGAATCATCATCCACACCACAGTTCCTGGCCACAATGCAATTACCTTAGAGATCGATAATAGCTCACAGCTAAAAACAGTGCCTTGATCTGAGGACAACAGCTCGGAGGAAGGATGTGTGAGATGAACCCCAGGAAGTAGCTCCGGGCATGAGGAAGAAGGATAGATTCTACAGATGTTTCTAATATCAGCAAAGGAGTTGAAGCCATCACCCAAGCTTGTAGCTCAGGCAACCCGAGGGTGGCACAGCCATTTATCAAGAGCTAGGGAGAGCTGAAGGGTAAAGTGATGCCCGCGACTGCAAGGACACGAGGCGGGATGAAGTTTCGAAAACAGAACATTAGCATTGACTTCGGTGAGAGCAATTTCATTAGTGAACGGAGTGGCGGGGGCTGAATCGAGGCTGGACCCGTTTGAGGAATGAATGAGAGAACAAGCAAGTCAGTAAGTGTGGATCTCTCTTCTAAAAAAACGTAATAAGGGGGGCGCCTGGGTGGCACAGCGGTTAAGCGTCTGCCTTTGGCTCAGGGTGCGATCCCAGCATTGTGGGATCAAGCCCCACATCAGGCTCCTCCGCTAGGAGCCTGCTTCTTCCTCTCCCACTCCCCCTGCTTGTGTTCCCTCTCTCGCTGGCTGTCTCTCTCTCTGTGTCGAATAAATAAATAAAATCTTTAAAAAAAAACGTAATAAGGAAAGAAAAGAGGATACCAAGGAAAGAAGGATTTATTGTCTGGTTTTGTCTATAGTTTTGAATGGGAAGGACAAATGGGAAGACAAAAGGAAAATGGCTGTGAGCATAGCCCTCAAGGGGGTCCGGGATCACCTCCAATGCTTTCCTGCCATTCCTGCTGCTTATGGTCTACTCTACCCTTAAACCTGTGAGTGGCTGTGGGGCTGGAGGGATGTAGCCAAACCCACTCATTTGTCCTCCACCGTCACCATATTCCATTGCCAGCCCCTGCCCTTCAACAAGCCTCTGCCATTTCTAGGTCCCAGCTCTTGGAGTCATGCCTGACACTCATGACGACAACCCCCATGTCTCAGGTGCCACTGGGCTCTGCTGCAAGGGAAAGGAAAGCTCCAGAGTGAGATGGGGTGAGGTGGGACACTGTGCAGAAGGACAGTGGCTCCGTCGTGTCCTTGGGAACACACACTGCTCTTTTTGGTCCCCACTGATTGGTCCTTTTTAAAACTACTACAATATTGAATGGATTGCAGTGGGGAAGGGGCAAGAAAATGCTCGTGTTAACGTGTGCAGACAATTTGAAAATGGCATTGTGTCAGAGCCAAGTATAACACACAGCTAAAATTAAGGCTGCATCTATTCAATTTCCTCTTTTGTAGTGGCAGGATGTTAGGAATATTATGTCGGAGGATAATGAAAATACAGTGTGCAGAAGAAGAGCCCAAAATTGTTATAATTACCACTGTAATTGTTAGTCAACCCCTTAATGCAGGAACACAATGGAGCCAAATTATGTTACCTTAAAGTGGTGATCGGATTCTTTTCCCTTTTCTTTGTGCCATTGTCTCCCTTCCCAAGCTCCTGTTCTGTGTTCCCCCTCCTCTCTCTCCTCTCCGTCTCCCGAGCTTGCCCAGGGATTTCTCTGTCCCCCTGCCAAACACATATCTTCCCTCTCTGAGCCCCTCATGTCCTACTTTTGTCAAGGCTTGCTCACAGCCTGTTTTAATAATTTTATTCTTATTAAAATTTAATATATGTACATTGTACACATTTTGTAACATACATTCACTGTAGAAAAGTAAAAGGAAGAAAATAAATCATTTGTAATCCTCGCCACCCAGAGATATCTAACGTAGGTTAACACTTTCACGTATATAATTCTCTCATTTCTGGGTGCACTATACATGTGTATATGTATGAAACTTAATTGATC
The DNA here is from genome assembly GCF_017311325.1 of Ursus maritimus. NCBI lineage: Eukaryota > Metazoa > Chordata > Mammalia > Carnivora > Ursidae > Ursus > Ursus maritimus. Next base: position 66,598,871 of record NW_024426885.1, on the reverse strand, counting down.
ATCTGGTGCCTGGATTGCCCTTAACTGACTTTGCTAAGAAAGAAACTCAGATATATACTTGAAGTAGATAGAAGTTGGGAGGATCCCATCCCACCACCCCACCCCTGGGAGTCAGCTGCTGTGAACGTCCCAGAGCAGGGAGTGCACTGCTCCCAGAGTGGGGAGGGAGAAACAAAGAGAAGGAAAGCAGAATGGCCCAAGGCTGCACTCTGTGTGACTTCTCCATGACCCCTCCAAATCCCCTAGAGAGTCTGTTGAATTCCAAAAAGCCTGGTGTGAGTAACTTCTGGGTTGTGGAAATGAAAGAAGGGCCCAGGTCCACATCAGTGAACAGTGGCTGAGGCAGCCCTTGAGAAAGATGGAGCCCCAGAAGCAAAGATCTGAAGGATGCTAAGACCCTGCCCCAGTCTGCACCCCAGGAATGGGCAGCCTCCTCGGAGGGAGGATTAAGGGGCTCATGGTAACTTCATCCAGCACTCAACAGATGGGGAAGCCACTTGCCATCTTCCCATGTGCTCACGCGTGTGCACGCACGTGCGCGCACACACACACACACACACACACATTTTTTTCCTGCAAAAACCAGGATCATATTACTTATAATTTACAAATGATTACAATTGTGATGATTAGCTTTGCTTCCCCTCTGCATACATATGCTGTGATCCAAGTCTCTACGGGGCGTCCCCCTCTGCCAGCAGCAACGCTGGGCTGGAAAAACAACAATGCAGCCGAAACTGTGCAAATGATCTTCGTAACCAAGGAGAAAACGGTGATTACTTAGTGACTTTTCAAAAACTTTACGAAAACACTGAAAGCTCTCTTGCTGTTGGCTATAAATGTATAGGGAAATGAAAACCTGGTAAAAACTTGTATTTATTTAGCACACGGTAACTTATAACATTAGAAACACTGACAGGGTGTTTTATTTCTTTGTAACAAACTTAGGAAGAGGAAGTTGAACAGCCACTTATGCTACTTCTGTGTGACACCGTGAGTCATATAATTTACCGGACTGAGCCTATCTTTTTTGATGCTCTGGCCACATGTCATATTCCCATCCAAGTTTGGATCAAGTCCCAACAGTTTGTCTTTGGTGCTTTCAAGGTCTTGCTGTATCTCTGAGAGTTCCTTTAACGTGACATTTCTGCGGGTGTCGCTTCCTTGCTGACATCCACTGGACTTGTCCTGTAGGCTGGGTACCACAGACGGAGGCCTGCTCTTCCAACGTCACCTAGCTGTCGGCATTACAGGTCTTCTCATCTTCAATTGCAATCTCCCATTTCATTTCAGTCTTCCATTTCATTTCTGCTTCTTTGCTGTGCTTTCATCTTTGTTGGCCAATTCCCTCTTTCCACCACCCATTTTGGTGAAATGGCTCATGGGTTCGTCGCTGGGCGACGAGAAGGCAGCACGGCAGCACCTCTGCTCTCTGTGTGTAAATGGACTTGCTGAGTAACAGATCCATGGTGACCAGCTGCCCACGGACTTTGAAAGACATGGCATGGCTGGTCACTGGTCATGATGGGCTTCTGTCACTTACTTAGTAACTAGCTGTGAAGAGCTACTTTATACAGTTACTCGTAGTGATACAAGTGGTAACTGGAAGATGAGCCGTGTTCTTGAGGGGCTCGCCTTATTTTGCTAAACTGCATGAATGAAAGCCGTGCATATCAGAACCGTGCAAAGCAAGGACTGTCTGTGCAATGTATTGCCTATGCTTAGGGTAGAAGAAGGAAAACTTAATTTAGAATTCTTTGTTCATTTCTCACTTGGGAGTCTCCTCTTGAGTCTAGTTTCTATTTTTTCCCTCCCCAATTTTGTCTTTCCTCTCATTTGGGGTCATCTTGTCTCTCCTCCCCACGCTTTCTCCCTTCCTTACGTTTCTTGTGTTCTTGCCTTTGTTTTGGACACCTGAGAAATCAAGTTCCAGGGAGTGAGTGGACCGGCGGGTGGAACCCTACACTCCTCATGGGCTGAACACACTGGACTTGTTCCCTGAAGGATGAAACACGGGAGGCTAGCTCCCTAAATTAAAAGCACAAAACAGTGTCCAATCCAGAAAACCAGGAGCTAGACACCACTGAGTGTCAATGGACTCCTTCCAGGTATCGCCACTGTGTTTCTATTTGCAGAAGAACACACTGAAAAGGTGCCGTTCGTCATTCTGCCAAGGAGTGAGTACAAAAATGGTAGAGGAGAGACACAGAGGACTTGATGGGTTTTAGAAAATGTACTACATAGCAGGAAATGGAGACAGCAAATGCAAATTCTTAATTCCTCTCTAGGGAGTGAGGAAGTTCTTGAGGACAAACCTTCTCTTTGTGCCATAATCTCATTTTGTAGTTATTCTGAGCACCTAGGCCTTTGTACAGAGGGGACATTCCTCCAGTGTTGGTTCCACAGAGAAAGGACTCCTGGTTTGACCGCACCCAGTGATAGAAGCCTGGGTTATTCTCATTTCTTCAGGGCAGGCATGCTGTGCGGTCATCCTTTATACAATAAAGAAAATTACCCCCAACTGACCCCCCAGAAGGGTAGGCAGTTAGCAATCTTAAAGGCTCTTGGGAGAAAACAAGTCATTTGATTTATAGAGTATAGGCTAAGTAGGTGAGGAGTGGAGCCAAATGTGTCTCTCTGAAGCCCGATCAATCTCATAAGCTCCTGATATGCACTGAAACAACCAGGCTAGAAGCAGAAGGTGTTTGTTTTGCTCTGATAATAGGCTACCCCAGCAAACCATTTGGCGCCTGCTTCAGGGAGCTGGTGGATCAGAGGCAGAAGCTTGAAGTATCTGGGAGGAATTCAAGAAGATTTGAAGAGGAAAACAAAAGCTTCTCATGCATTAAATCCCAGCAGCAATCTGACTTGGGCTTGTTACAATTCTGCCTTCACCTGCTTCCAATGATCTCCTTCCTAGGGGAAAAGAGGAATCAGCGACAGCTGATGCCCTGTGAAGTCATTCTAAATGCAAAACCGACAGACAGAAGGCTTTATACCATTTACAAGAGATAACCGCCTCCAAAAGTACTCTGCATTTTGTTTAACAGCTACTCTCCTGACCCCTCGTTTAGATGCCCTGAGCAGGGAGGGAGAGGCCTATGAGGGTGGTCCCAGTAATATGATACTCCAATCCTTGAGATTTCGGGTATTGGGCAGGAAACACCTTTGGCAACATAGCCTTCTCCTATGAGTTCGGAAGTCATTTTCTCAAAAAAAAAAAAAAAGGAAAAAGAAAAAAAGAAAGGTGGGGGTGGGGGTGGGTAATGGGGGATGGGGGACAAACAGTCTGACAAAAAATGTTATCTGCTTTATAAATTTCTTTATATGAAAAAATTGCAAAGGCGGAGCCATGAAGTCATACTCAAAAGTTCAATGGCTACATCTTTTTTTAAATTAAATAAAATTGATTAGATTATAGATGATCATAAAGATGGTGACTGCATGCATATGGAGACGGCAAGTGTCTGGAAACATCTAATTTTCTTACTTGCTTAAAGGTTGTGGTTCTCAGTGGTCCATAGACCAACACCATTAGTGGTGGATCTTATTAAGAATGCAGAATCCTTAACTTTACCCCTGGAAGTACTAAATCAGTACTCAGGGAAATACCATCCAGGAATCTGCATTTTTAACCACTGATATGCTCACTCAACATTGACACCTGCTGCTTCAGGGGAATCTTTGAGAGCCGTGGCAATGCCAGTGCTTGGGACACTGTCAGGAAACTCAATAATTAGATCTGGACCAGTTTCATTACTCGACTCCTCTGCTTTTAGCAACGTCTTCTTTGTATTCGAAGTTGTAACAACAAGCTTTGGGCCTTGGATCTGCTTTCTAGATATTTATAGATCAAATATGCTTTGCTTAAGATGATGAGCCTCTCACCCACGTGCCCAGCAGGCTGTGGCTTCTCATGCAGAAGGAATAAACATGTGTGAGTGGGACTGGACAGTTGTCTCCAGGAGCCAGACTCTGGTGCTCAACTCTGACTGTCAAGAGATTCTTGTCCTGGTGGTAGGGTGACCAGTAGTTCCAGTTTTCCCAGGGCTGAAGGGGTTCCCAAGGCAGAGGACTTTCAGTTTTAAAACCAGCAAAGTCCCAGGCAAATTGGTGTTGGTCACCCTACATGGCGATACTACCACACTCTAGCAAATTCCACCATAGACTGAGAAACCAGTCCCAATTTATTCTACACTGAGAAATATAATTGCCAAATGTGTGATCAGTCAACTCAATGTTTCGAGGGAAAAGACCACTTCAGATTTCAGTTACAATTCTCAGGGACCACCCACACATCTGACCAATAGGCTTTAAATTAGGAAGTTCCCACAAACCCCCTTCAGTTCTGATAATTCACTAGAATGACTCACAGAACTCAGGAAAGCTTTATTATAAAAGCTACAACTCAGAAACAGCCAAATGGAAGAGATACATGGGGTGAGGCATGGAGGATGGCAGACACAGGGGTTCCATGGTCTCTCGTGGAATCCAGGGTGCCCCCCTCCCAGCACATCCACGTATTCGCCAACCAGGAAGCTCTGTTTCAGTGTATCTATTAAAGTTTCATTGTGTATGATTGGTTAAATCATTGGCTGAGTGACTGAACTCAGTCTCCAGCCCCTCTCCCAGGAACTGGGCTGGGGCTGATAGTTCTAACCCTCTAATCATGCAGTTGATTCTTCTGGGACCAGCCCCCATCCAGAAGCTCGGGAGAGTCTCCACACCCTGGGCCAAGACTCACCTCATTAGCATAAACTCCAGTGTGACTGAAAGGGGCTTGTTGTAAGTAACAAAAGACAATCCTAACAGTCAGAAAATTCCAAGGGTTTTAGGAGCTCTGTGTCAGGAACCAAGGACAAAGACCAAATATGCTTTTTACTGTACCACACCCCCATAACCATACAAGGAGACCTGCTGAGGGGACAAGAGCACTCTTGTCAGCCGATGAGGGCGTCCTCCTCCAACACAGCGCTGGAAGAGCATTCAACATTTGTCACACTTTGACGCTTCTCTGACTCAGTTACCATATTGCACATCCTAACGTTGATAAGATTTGGCACATCTCCATCATGGCAGCTTGGAAGCAAAGGCTCTCCCTAGGAGACACCTCAGCCTCAGCAGTGATGCTCTTAGGACATCTCTGAGGTGGAGGGATTTTCTGCATCTGGATGATGTCATTCATTTCTCTCTTGCCCTCCAATCCTAGGAGAACATCCTACTTAGAGCCAGTGTCGCCCTGACTTCACAGTGATCTTTCTCAAGACAGTTTTTCAAATTGTGATATTATTTTTTAATTGAGAAAAATTGGAAAATAAGTACCAAGTTAAATAAGTTATGAGGAAATACCAAATACAACATCCTGCAGCCACAGGAAGTGATGTTTAACTTTTAATGACATAGGAGAGTGTTCACAATATTATGTGAAGTCACATGCTTCCAAAAAAGTCTGCAAAGAAATGCATTTGTATGTTAACAGCTGTTATCACTAGGGTGATGAAATGAGAGTTGTTTCTCATTTTCTTCTCTATGCTTTCCTTCCTCTTCTATTTTTTTCCTACAATGATCATGCATAATTTTTATAACCAGGAAAAAATATATTAATATATTAGGCAATATAGGCCATACAACGATGTGTTCTGACTTGTCCCTTGCCTAACCCTGCTAACATGATTTTACCTCTGCTCTTTGGGCTCCTGGCTTCCTTCTGGAGCCTCTTTCAGTGTGGTCTCTTGTGAGTGCCCATCCCTGAGGTCACGCTCTGCCCCCGTCATTCCCTCCAGCCCTCAGAGAAAGCCTGGCTTTGTATTGTACTTGCTCCCATCCCCGCCCCCATCCCCGCAACAATTTGGCAAACCTTCCTCAGAATCTGTTTCCACTAACTTCTGGCACACGAGGAAGTACTGTCAGGAGGAAATTAGACATGTAGGGAGGTAAATAAGTTAGTCTACAAAAATCCATTGTGTTTCATTATGGATCCATCAGTACGTATGTGAGTAGATCATCTCGTGTCACCAGAGACTAGTCCACGCGGATAAGCAGTGTCTCCACAGGTCTGAAGACCATAAGGAACCCATTTTCAAGAAGACCTTATTTTCACAGGCAATTTTCCCCCTTAATCAAGTCAAGATTATGTTCAACAAGCACTTATTGAGCATCTATTGTGTACCAGTCCCTGGGGATGAAAAGAAATAATCCCATTCAATATAATGACAGACACAGGACGTACTCAGTGAATATGTGATGAATAAAAACAGCAGATGAGAAAATAGGCTTGCCTAAATCTACCCAAACAGCCAGAGACAAAAGAAAGACTAAAAATTGAATGTCCTCGTTATCTGATAACCTAAACTTACACAACTGTTCACCTAATTAAATCTCGCCGACCTTGCCGCCACAGTGATGACCCCTCTGGCCTTCCCCACTTCCCTTCTGGGCAGTCCGTCCAGGCCTCCCTCTTTCTTCCGGCTAGCTCCATGCACCAAAGTTCGGAAGACTCAGCTCTTCTGAGCCCAAGTGACTTCTTGGGGTCCTTGTCAAGATCACGTACCGAAGAGAGCTTTCCAATGTTCAGTGACAGTAGGTTCTCCCAAGCCTTCATTTCTTGAAGTCAGGGGTTCTCAGCGCCCCCCAGAGGTCACTTGGTGTATCTGGAGATCTTTTTTTGTCCTCACAACCGGGGGAGAGTACGGCTCCCGTGTGGCGGGTAGAGTCCAAAGGTACTGCTAAACACCCTACGAAGCCCAGGACAGGCCGCATAATAAAGACGAGTCCAGCCCCAAGAGTCAAAAATGCCACTATGGAGACCTGCCCTGAGTGAGGCATCCCGAGAGGACTCTACAGGTACCCCTGACTTTGGTTCCCCTCACCATTCCTATGAATTCACTCTGATTCACCGAGCCTAGAGCTCAGTGCCGCGCCCCGGGGACACCGAGACGTGTGCTGAGCACAGCCTTCTGCCACATCGATGGCGGCAGGTCAGTCCTTGGGCTCTGAGGCCGGGCCCGAGTCCGTGGTGGGCTCCCTCACTCATGAACTATGAGACTTCGGCTTTAGTGTTCCCATCTTTCAACTTGTTCTAAGTAGCAAAAAGTCATGAAAAAGCAGGAAATAGCACCCACGTCGTTGGAGGTGTTGGGAAGATTTATCACAGTCCATGTACTTCACGCGAGTGCTGGTCACAGCCGTGAGCTCTGTAAACGCCAACTGATGATGGTAATGGTACAAGCTACCCGAAGGTTTTAACTCTCCTTTTAGGAATTGTTTGTTTCTAAAACCAATTATCTTTATGAGATTTTTGGAGAGCTAAATTGAAATCCTTTAACTGAAAAACTTAGTTCTTGCCCATAAGCCCAGGGAAGAGGGGGCGGCGGGGGGCCGGGGGCAGAGGGCATTGGAAGCACCAGAATTACCCGATACGGATTCTGGTTCGAACGCACAAGCACCAGGAACTGAGGACTTTCACTTTTGTTCTATTTTTAAATTTAAATGAGAATTTCAAACAAATTTCTGCACTGATTAATGTACTTGGAGTTTGCTTTTTGCCGAATCAGCCGCAGTCCACTCTCCGCAGCTCGGGTTCGGGCACCGTGAAGATGTCTGGCGTCCAGGCCAGTGAACAGGGAGCTGCTTCCATGGCATCTTCTGCTTGGCTGGGGGGAGGGGGTTACTGGCCTGGCAAGGGCTGGGCGTGGAAGGCTTTGAGCTCGTGCCTCTCAAGAAGCACTTGTTTCTCTCCATTTATTCATCCACAAGCAATATTACTGAGTGCCTGCTATGAGCCACGTCTTACCTTCACTTCCTACCCTGCCAACAACCTGGTGCTGCATCTGAAAAACTTTTAGATCATTCGTACAATAAAAATTCATTTTCCCAAGCCAAGAGAGAAAAGGTAAACAAAAAAAAAAAGGTGTGGAATACCCTTTGCTACAATAACCCTTGATGTATATACTGATTCACAGCTTACGAAGCACCTCTACTCCCGTTATCTCATTCTGTCTGTTTTCCCGGGCTCCCTCTGGCTGCCAAGGGTAGATACATACCCTCATTACCACCTTTATTATTACTCATACCCAATACCTAGCAATGACCATTCCATTCTTGAAGTCAATGACATCACAGCTGAGTCAGCAAGGAATTTCAAGGGTGGGAATCACCTCTCTTATCCTTAGTCACAGGAGAGATAATGCTCTGCTGGTCCCTCCAACTCTATACCGCAACAGGGAAGATGCCCCATGGCTGCTGCCCAGAAGACAAGTGCTCCCAGCTTTGCAGGACTTTGGGAGGGAAATGTCGGGCTGTAGGTAAAGCCAAGTGGGAACAAGGACAGTGGGTGTCAAAGACAACCTGAGCCCCCAACTTCCTATATTAGAAAACAGAGGCAACGGATCGACTTCAAAAGTGAATTGGAGGTTCAGCATGCAGTGGGGTTGGGGGTGAACCCCACAGCTGCTGCGGCTGGGATGGGCAGCGGCCGGGTGCAGACCCAGGCTCTGGAGTCCCCGACTCTGAGAGGACCCCAGTCAATAGGAGCACTTCAGCATGTAGTGAAGGTATAGACACCAAGAACTGGAGCCAGGTGTCAGAGGGAGTGCTCTTTATGGGATCCTGTGCGTCCCACATGCTTTTAGAATATGATCTTAGAGGCGCCTGGGTGGCACAGTCATTAACCGTCTGCCTTCAGCTCAGGTCCTGATCCCAGGGTCCTGGGATCGAGCCCCGCATTGGGCTCCCTGCTCCACGGGAAGCCTGCTTCTCCCTCTCCCTCTCCCCCATGCTGGTGTTCACTCTCTCACTGTGTCTCTCTCTGTCCAATAAATAAATACAATCTTAAAAAAGAAAAAGAAAAAGAAAAAGAAAGGAAGAATATGATCTTAAAAGCAAGATCTCCTTGCATCTCCCACGAAAGCTTGTGGAGTGTCTCACCCAGAACGGGTGCTCAGAAATACCTTCTGGATTCAGATCAGCTTCCTCTTCCACAGACCTACCCCCCTTTCCTCCCTCTCTTTCGGCCCAGAGGGCTACCATCCCTGACTATGGGTGATCCCAGAAGACCTATGGGATTAAAAAGAAAGCAAAGAAGACAAAGAAGTAGGAAAAGGGGGTAAAAGAGCAAGAGAACTGTCATAGCTTGGCCGGACTCCTTCATGGCAGGCTTAGCTGGACAGAAACAGGGCGATTATGGGCAACCAGCACCCGAAAGAGCCAGGACAAGGGATCTCACAGGAGCCTGGGACCCACATAGATGTGGGCCCCAGAACAGACGCCCAGGCAGCTCAGGTGCTGCAGAGGCTGAGAGACACCGCAGTCTGTCCAAAACAGAAGTGGCCAAAGCAACCCTTCAGGGCAACGAGCCCCAGCGGGGGTCCAGGCAGTGAAAAGACACTTGAGAACCAGAGGGCGGGTATCACGGTTGCCGGAGCTCAGTCCAGAAGGTGAAGCCCCAGAGGAGGGCCTGGATCCCATCATGTAGGCTGGAGTTCGGGGAGAACTCCAGGTGCAGGGTGCTGGGGAAAGGGGGCCCTGGATGTAAGACCAAGTGCAGCCTTGTCCCAGAGGGAGGGGAACCAGTACCTTCCCAGGGAGCGGCTGAGAAGGGAGCCTCTGGAGACTAACATTTCCATCCCTCTCAGTGCCTTTCTCTTATGGGCTCCTTCCCATGGTGGAGAGTGGTTTGTCTGGTGAAAGGTAGAAGTCAGATGTCCATGTAGGCAGACAGAGCCCACCACACTCCCAGCATGCTCTCTGCTCCGCTATTTCGGGAGCAGTCTTGATTAGTTTAGCAACTGTCCGGGCAAGCGTCCACTTCGCTTTCTCCACAGGAGGCCAGAGATAGCTGGAAACCCCTTGCTGGCCTCGGGCCCGGGCTGAGCCCTCAGAGCCGGCTTCACTGGAGAGTGCCCATGAAGCTGCTTTCCTGTGCCTATTTCCCAGCTGCCAGGAGCCCGCAGGGGGCTGGCTGAGCCCCTGGCACCTGCAAACAGAGCAGCCGGGCAGGGCTGTGTAGAGCGGCCGCCTCAGTGCCAGAGAACCAGGAGGCTTTGCCCTGCGTCTGTGCGTCTGGTCCCGAGTGTGGCTGGCTACAAACACTTAGGCCTGGGGCAGGATGTGTCCGATGCCTGGTCTAGAGAAGTACTGGAGGCTGAGCCCTCCCGGGTGATGGGGGAGGATGGGAAATGGTTCAGAGGACGTATGTTATGTTCTGTCTGTGGGGATTGGTCCCTACCTCTGGTGTCCTCAGCTATGAGGACCTGGGACCAGCAGCGACAAATGGAATCAGTCAGGAGAGAAAGGGGGTGGGGGAGGAGCCAACAGAGCTGATGGTGGGGGTGGAGGATGGGGCAGAGAAGAAAAGATGCTTCTCCTACCTACCAGCTCTGTGTGGACTTGCTGTGCAAAGACCTGTTTATTCCGGGGCCCGGGAGGGGCCGGGGGTGGAGTGGGGAGGGTGTGTCTGACGTCCGTAAGTGCTGCCACAACCTCCTCCTCGCTCTAAACTGTCAGACTACTGCAGGACCTTGTTGGAGGAATGAGGGAGTAGCTAACAATTTGACTGAAGTTAGAGATTCTTTTTCTTACATAGGACTGAGTATTCTAACTTCTGAATTGAAACTGTGTTTATGACTTAAGGTGACGACAGGACTTTTTGTTATTCAAGTATTAGCAGAAAATTCGCTGACTAAGCTCTAAAAGGACAGCCGAGTACAAATATGAAGATGCTTCCTGATTATATCATAAGAGCATTTCTTACTCAATGTCCGTTTATGATTATGTAGTTGGTCTTTGCTGGACTTGGAAGAGTTTCTTTTCTTACTATGTGGGTTGATACATTTTGAGGGAAGACTGGGGATGGATGCAAGGTACAGGCTCTTGGAAGTCATAGGGAGGTTCCATTTTGTTTCTTAGATCTCGAAAAAATGTCCAGTTGTGCTTCATTTAAAAAGAAAATACATTGCTAAAGCTACCTCTGAGGGGCAGTGTAGGCCTTATTCGGAATCTCCAAGAGTGAGGACCTCAATTAGTCCCATTCAATGGAGAGAACCCCAGACCCCATGGGTGACCATCTAAAGAGGTCCGTCCATGTAGAGGAAGCCACCACCAAGAAAGGAAGTAAAAACAACTCTGGCTGGTTGTCAGTCCAGATGTCAGTCCTCAAATGTGAGTACTAACAGGGTGGCTGGGCTGGCGGGCATGGGAGGGGTCGGGGGGATAGGTTGGTTTGACCTGATACAGATCAGCGTTGCTCTGTGACCACTGGGGTCAGCTCAGTCCTCTTGCCATGGAGAGGAGCAACCCAGGCAAACCCACCAGGCTGATTCTGAGTCCAGCCCGGCTTTCTCCAAGCCCGACAGCCCAGACATTTCGTAGGCCACTAAGACCTCGTCTAGTCCCTCCACCCAGGAAGCATCACTTGCTGGCTGTGCAGGAGGCCTCCAGGGTGAGGCCAGCTCACGAGCACAGAGGTCCGGGGTCCTCAGCTTCTGGTTCTTCAGCAGAGCGACTTCCCGCAGCGGGTCTCCTCTCCACAGCTGCTTAAGCAGAAACACAAAGGCTCACTGAGCGAGAGTGTCAGTCATTGATTTTAGACTTCTCAGCCACAACTCTATTCTCCAAGCGTAGCCAAAGGGAGAGCCAGAAAAACCTCCTTATCAGGGAACCAGATGCCTTCTAGGGAGAGCAGGAGGCCAGATCGTGGTTGATGCTACAAGGGAGTCTGCCCATAGGAACCGCGAAACCCAGAACGGGGCTCCCTGCGGGGATCTGAGAGAAGGAAATAGAGATTTCAAGGTCCTATGTGGCCTGCAGCCGGGGTGGCAGATGAAGGAGAGGGCACAGTTCTCTAGAAACCCCGAGAAAGCTTAGAAAGTTGCGCATCAAACTGGCTCGATCTTGTGATCCGGTAGAAAGACGTGGCACCTGAAATCGAGCCCCACCCCCTGTCCCTCTCCTCAGTGTAAACGTACGCACATCGCTTTTTTTTTTTTTTTCATTTGTACAACATTTTTATTTACATGAGCCCCTCGATGCTCGCACCAGGTCAGTCCAAGCAGGTGTCGTTTCCATCAGCTGAGCGACGAGAAGCCAGGAAGTACAAGGGACAAGCCAAGGACACATCGCACGTCAGACAGCATCAGAGCCTGGGTAAGCTCCTGAGTCTGCTTCGAGTCAAGTGGCCTCTACTTTTCCTGAGATAAGGCTTGCCTAGGAGCGCACAGGGGGTCCGATCAGTGGAAGACACGTTTGCTTATTTGACAAATTTTGAGTGACAGGTGCTAGAGACTCACTAGTTAATAAAACAGAATACACATGATCCTGCCATCATGGAGCCTATATTCTTGTAGATGGTGGAACAAGCTAGCTGGTCTTTTGGCGGTTTTCCAAGAAGCCCAAAGAATTCCCCAGGAGAAGTGTCCCCAGGCAAACTTGTGTCCGAAGAGAACGGTGCTCTGCTCGGTCTGTCATGCTAACTCAAGCTGGACCCACATGCAGTCTTTTTTTGTTGTTGTTGTTGTTATTTAATGATTTTTTATTATGTTAGTCACCATACAGTACATCCCCGGTTTCCCATGTAAAGCTCGATGATTCATTAGTTGCGTATAACACCCAGTGCACCATGCAATACGTGCCCTCCTTACTACCCATCACCGGTCTATCCCATTCCCCCACCCTCCTCCCCTCTGAAGCCCTGAGTTTGTTCTCATAGTCCATAGTCTCTCATGTTTCATTCCCCCTTCTGATTACCCCCCTTTCTTTATCCCTTTCTTCCCCTACCGACCATCCTAGTTCTTATGTTCCATAGATGAGAGAAATCATATGATAGTTGTTTTTCTCTGCTTGACTTATTTCACTTAGCATTATCTCCTCCAGAACATATGCACATAGCTTTAAAAGTCAAATGGTACCAAAAGACTATAAAAGGCATCAGTGCCTTGCCCTTCATCATCTCCCCGGACCCTCCTCAGAGGCAAGCCCTCTCAAATCACCCAGCTTTTCTTTCCCCTTGCTTTTAACTTCTTCATTTCTAAATAATATGCATATAGTGCTAAATCCTAATTCGTCCATTTTACACGCAGCTGACTTCCTGCTGAGGGAGCGAAGGATTTAGTACTCCTGCCCCACCTCCCACCCCAACTGCGACACATCTCGCAACAGTCGTGCCGTGATTCTAAGTCAATAAGCAGTGTTTACAATACTATGACTACGAATACGATTCCTTATTAAGCCCAAAAGTCCACTGTGACCCCCCCCTCCTTTCTTTCTTCCTGGAGTTAATCATTGCTTTGTTTTTTCATTTGTCAAATTTCCAACGTTCAAATGGTTACTTCCCCCTGCCCCAAAAGAATTCAAATCACTAACATTATTTATGTATACTCAAATACAGAGATTCCATTTTGGGCTCCTGCTAGAGAATTCCTCTCAGAGAACTCCAACCCCCTGCACCAGTCTGGAGGCTGAATATTACGCCGAGATGTCCTTTGGCCATTCCCTGTGTTGAATCATCTGTTATCTAGGTGCCATCTTCCTCCTTCTTGATTAATTTCCTTCTTTTGCTGAAGCACATCTTCCTAAGGAAAGTACATTGGAGGTAAAATATTTGAGTTTTTGGTTTTCTGAAAATGTCTTTCTCTTACCCTTGCTCTTGATTAATAGTTTGCCTGAGGATAGAATTGTGGCTCAAAGTCTTTGTCCCTCAGAATATTAAAGACATTGTATCATTATCTTCTATCTTTCAGTTTTGCTATTAAGAAGTTCCATGCTGTTCTGATTTAAAACCCTTTGTATATCAACACACATGCACACTCACAACCCCTCCCCACGCACACATCATACCTGGAATCTTTTAGAAGTTTCCTCCTTACTCCTGGTAATTCTAAATAATGATGTGACACTTTTTTAAAAAAGATTTATTCATTTATTTGGTGAGCCAGGGGTAGTGGGAGAGGGAGAATCTCAAGCGGACTCCCCACTGAGCACGGAGCCCAATGCCGGCCTCGATCCCACGACCTTGAGATCACAACCTGAGCTGAAACCAAGAGACTGACGCCACCCACTTTTTTAGAGATGCATTACTATGCGCAGTCTGTGTCCCCTTTCAACTTAAAGCTTCTCTCCCTCAGTCCCAAATATCATGGCTTTGATTATTGCCTCTTCCCC
>NW_024426885.1:66528983-66584707 GCF_017311325.1 Ursus maritimus | reverse complement strand
TGAGCCCCTCGATGCTCGCACCAGGTCAGTCCAAGCAGGTGTCGTTTCCATCAGCTGAGCGACGAGAAGCCAGGAAGTACAAGGGACAAGCCAAGGACACATCGCACGTCAGACAGCATCAGAGCCTGGGTAAGCTCCTGAGTCTGCTTCGAGTCAAGTGGCCTCTACTTTTCCTGAGATAAGGCTTGCCTAGGAGCGCACAGGGGGTCCGATCAGTGGAAGACACGTTTGCTTATTTGACAAATTTTGAGTGACAGGTGCTAGAGACTCACTAGTTAATAAAACAGAATACACATGATCCTGCCATCATGGAGCCTATATTCTTGTAGATGGTGGAACAAGCTAGCTGGTCTTTTGGCGGTTTTCCAAGAAGCCCAAAGAATTCCCCAGGAGAAGTGTCCCCAGGCAAACTTGTGTCCGAAGAGAACGGTGCTCTGCTCGGTCTGTCATGCTAACTCAAGCTGGACCCACATGCAGTCTTTTTTTGTTGTTGTTGTTGTTATTTAATGATTTTTTATTATGTTAGTCACCATACAGTACATCCCCGGTTTCCCATGTAAAGCTCGATGATTCATTAGTTGCGTATAACACCCAGTGCACCATGCAATACGTGCCCTCCTTACTACCCATCACCGGTCTATCCCATTCCCCCACCCCCCTCCCCTCTGAAGCCCTCAGTTTGTTTCTCAGAGTCCATAGTCTCTCATGTTTCATTCCCCCTTCTGATTACCCCCCTTTCTTTATCCCTTTCTTCCCCTACCGACCATCCTAGTTCTTATGTTCCATAGATGAGAGAAATCATATGATAGTTGTTTTTCTCTGCTTGACTTATTTCACTTAGCATTATCTCCTCCAGAACATATGCACATAGCTTTAAAAGTCAAATGGTACCAAAAGACTATAAAAGGCATCAGTGCCTTGCCCTTCATCATCTCCCCGGACCCTCCTCAGAGGCAAGCCCTCTCAAATCACCCAGCTTTTCTTTCCCCTTGCTTTTAACTTCTTCATTTCTAAATAATATGCATATAGTGCTAAATCCTAATTCGTCCATTTTACACGCAGCTGACTTCCTGCTGAGGGAGCGAAGGATTTAGTACTCCTGCCCCACCTCCCACCCCAACTGCGACACATCTCGCAACAGTCGTGCCGTGATTCTAAGTCAATAAGCAGTGTTTACAATACTATGACTACGAATACGATTCCTTATTAAGCCCAAAAGTCCACTGTGACCCCCCCCTCCTTTCTTTCTTCCTGGAGTTAATCATTGCTTTGTTTTTTCATTTGTCAAATTTCCAACGTTCAAATGGTTACTTCCCCCTGCCCCAAAAGAATTCAAATCACTAACATTATTTATGTATACTCAAATACAGAGATTCCATTTTGGGCTCCTGCTAGAGAATTCCTCTCAGAGAACTCCAACCCCCTGCACCAGTCTGGAGGCTGAATATTACGCCGAGATGTCCTTTGGCCATTCCCTGTGTTGAATCATCTGTTATCTAGGTGCCATCTTCCTCCTTCTTGATTAATTTCCTTCTTTTGCTGAAGCACATCTTCCTAAGGAAAGTACATTGGAGGTAAAATATTTGAGTTTTTGGTTTTCTGAAAATGTCTTTCTCTTACCCTTGCTCTTGATTAATAGTTTGCCTGAGGATAGAATTGTGGCTCAAAGTCTTTGTCCCTCAGAATATTAAAGACATTGTATCATTATCTTCTATCTTTCAGTTTTGCTATTAAGAAGTTCCATGCTGTTCTGATTTAAAACCCTTTGTATATCAACACACATGCACACTCACAACCCCTCCCCACGCACACATCATACCTGGAATCTTTTAGAAGTTTCCTCCTTACTCCTGGTAATTCTAAATAATGATGTGACACTTTTTTAAAAAAGATTTATTCATTTATTTGGTGAGCCAGGGGTAGTGGGAGAGGGAGAATCTCAAGCGGACTCCCCACTGAGCACGGAGCCCAATGCCGGCCTCGATCCCACGACCTTGAGATCACAACCTGAGCTGAAACCAAGAGACTGACGCCACCCACTTTTTTAGAGATGCATTACTATGCGCAGTCTGTGTCCCCTTTCAACTTAAAGCTTCTCTCCCTCAGTCCCAAATATCATGGCTTTGATTATTGCCTCTTCCCCCACTTCTCTGTGCAGATCTCTGTACATAGCTTCTCTTCCGCAGACATTGAAACTCTTAGATTGTTCATTTCTAATCTCTCTTTTTCTATTTGCCACGGTTTTGTTTGTTGTCCAATTCCAATTCCTTGGGATCTTTTTTCAACTCTATCCTCCAATCCTGCTAATGAAACTTTTGCATTTGTTCTCTATTCTTCATATCCCGATTTTACTTTCCAAGAGGTCTTTCATATCCCCTGAAGGTATTAAGAGGTTTTGTTTTTTGTTTTTGTTTTTTTTGTTTTTCTGCCTCCTCTGTTTCCTCTGGGTTCCTTTTTCCTATTTATTTTCTTTTATCTCTCTCTTTGACATTGAAGACGTCCCTCAAATACTGTTTTATATTAAAAATTCAGACAACAAAAAGCTGACCACAAGTTGTATTATGTGTGGAAGGACTTGGACACTCTCTAAAAGATGGCTGGTGACGGTCCATGTTTTCAACAGAGGGAACCCCAAGTGTCAGCAACCACCTATCTTGAGAGAGGTCTTTTCTTTTTTTATTTTAAAGATTTTATTTATTTATTTGACAGAGATAGAGACAGCCAGCGAGAGAGGGAACACAAGCAGGGGGAGTGGGAGAGGAAGAAGCAGGCTCCCAGCGGAGGAGCCTGATGTGGGGCTCGATCCCACAACGCCGGGATCACGCCCTGAGCCGAAGGCAGATGCTTAATCGCTGTGCCACCCAGGCGCCCCTAGAGAGGTCTTTTCTTTTATTCTCCTACCTAGAGATTGCAGGGTGAGAAGAATGCAAGTCCTGCTGCCAGCATTCCAGAATGACCTGAGTGAGGTTCCACCATTACCTCCTTCCTCCATATCACCCTGCCACTCCCCACTCTCTCTGGTGTCCCCAGTCAGCTTTTCCAGAGTATAAGCCAACTATCTGTTCCCAGGTGGAGGGAGAGACACCAGACTACAGATGCAAGAGCAGGTGTGGGGATTTAACTACACAGGGGCGGATACCAGAGTCCCCATGCCGTACCTCCTCCCTGTTTTCTATGGGACTTTGCACTTCCCAAGTCCTGAGGCTTTTTCAGGACTTTGGCAAATCATTTCATTCCTTATACGTATAAGTGATCTTATAAACACCCTCATTTCTTAAACTCTGCCTTAGACCCTCAAGCTAAGGATCCTTCTATTCCAGTTAGTCAGTAACTGCCATACTTTCCTTCCAGAAAAACGTTGACACTTATCAGCTGTTGTCAATTTCCCCAACCTCTTTTTTCTTGCAGGTGACAGGGGTTTTTTTCTTTTAGAGTTTTGGGATGGTGACAAAATTGACTCTGCGGTCCGTCTGCCCTGTCTTCAGATGCTGTCCTCAGAATCAGTCAAGGTTCTTCCATTTATTAACAATGGGACCTAGAGCAAATTATTTGCCACTCCCAGCCTCAGGTCCCTCACTTGTAAAATTGTGGGACTAATGTCTGTCCTACACAGATCACAGTCTTCTTCCGGTGATTAAATGAAATAATGTATATAAAAGTACTTGCAATACTAGAGAATCCACTAAAAAAAACCTATTAGAACTAATAAACAAGTTCAGCAAAGTTGTCGAATACAAACTAATATACAAAAATCTATTGTATTTCTATATACTAGTAACAAACAACTCAAAAATAAAATTAAGAAAACAAAATATCATTTATAATTGCATGAAAAAGAAAAATTTAGGGATAAATTTAAAAAAAGAAGAGCAAAACTCGTACACTGAAAACTACAAACCAGTGGAAGAAATTATCTAGGTCAGTGATGGGTAGTAAGGAGGGCACATATTGCATGGTGCACTGGGTGTTATATGCAAGTAATGAATCATGGAACATTGCATCAAGAACTGGGGATGTACTGTATGGTGACTAATATAAAAAAATAAATATTATTTTAAAAAAACAAATGGTCATAGATTGGAATGGTTCATCTACAGATTCAAAACAGTCTCTATCAAAATCCCAACTGGATTTTTGTGGAAAATGACAAGTTGATCCTAAAATGTGTATGGAAATGCAAGGGATTCAGAATAGCCAAAAACAATAGAGAAAAAGAACAAAGTAGAAGGACTCATGCTTCCTGATTTCAAATTTTACTATAAAGCTACAACAACCAAGACTGTGGTACTAACATAATCATATACATCAATGAAATCGAAGTGAGAGTCTAAAAAATAGACCTTTATATTTATGGTCAATTGATTTTTGGCAAGGGTGTCAAGACCATTCAATGCGAAAGAATAAACTTTTCAACTATACAGGGACAGCTATATATCCACATGCAAAAGAATGAATTTGTACCTCTTTCTCACACAATACACATCAACTAACTCAGAATGGATTATCGACCTAAATGTAAGAGCTAAAACCATAAAACTCTTGGATGAAAACGAAGGAGTAAATCTTTGTAACTTTGGGTTAGGCAATAGTTTCTTAGATATGACACCATAAGCACAAGCCAAAAAAGGAAACAATAGATAAATTGGACGTTGTGAAGATTAAAAATGCCGTATTGCAGAGAACAATCATCAAGAAAATGAAAAGACGACACAGAGTCTGGGAGAATTTATTTGTGAGTCTATAAGGCACATATATCCAGAATATATAAAGAACTATTACAACTCAATAATAAAAAGACAAATAACCCAATAAAAAATGGGCAAAGATTCTGGATAGACGGTTCTCTAAAAAGAGATATGCAAATGACTGATAAGCATATGAAAAGATACTCAACATCATTAGTCATTAGAGAAATACAAATCAAAAGCATGGTAGATACCACTTTATACCTAGCAGAATGGTTGTGGTAAAATTAAAAATATATATTTGGTCTTTCTCCCCAGTTCTTGGCACAGGGTTCCTAAAATCTTTGGAATTTCCCAAGTGATAGGAGTTTCTTTTTTTTTTTTTTTAAAGATTTTATTTATTTATCTGACAGAGACAGCCAGTGGGAGAGGGAACACAAGCAGGGGGAGTAGGAGAGGAAGAAGCAGGCTCCCAGTGGAGGAGCCTGATGTGGGGCTAGATCCCAGAACGCCGGGATCACGCCCTGAGACAAAGGCAGCCGCTTAAGGACTGCACCACCCAGGCACCCCAGGAGTTTCTTTTGTTATTCATAATGAGCTCCTTATGACTACACTTGAGTTTTTGTTGTGGTGACACTTTGTGGACCCCCAGATAGCCTCAGGATAGGGGCTGGTTCCCAGAGGGACCAACCACATGATTAGAGGGTTAGAACTATTGATGCCCACCCTGGTCCTCTAGGGAGGAGAGAGGGAGATTGAATTCAATCACCAATGCCCAATGATTTGATCAGTTATGGGTATTCAATGGAACTTTGATTAAAAACACTGAAACAAAGCTCAGGGAACTCCTGGGTTGGTGAACATTGACGTGCTTGGGGGTACGGCATGCCTGGAGAGAGCACGAAGGCACTGTGCCCCTGTTCCCATACTTTGTCTATGCATCTCTTCCATTTGGCTGCCCTTAAGATGTATTTTTTATGCAAATAATGAATCATGGAACACTACATCAAAAACTAATGATGTACTGTATGGTGACTAACATAACACAATAAAATAAAATAAAAATAAAGAAAAACTAAAAAAATAAAAAATAAAATAAAAATGTGATTATAAGTACAGAGCTTTTCTGAGTTTTGTGAATCATTCCAGTCCATTATTGACCCTAAGGTGAGGTCATGGGAAACCCCAAATGTGTATTCAGTTGGGCAGAAGTTCAGGTAGCCTGGGGACCCTATTTGCATCTGGTGTCTGAACCAGGGGCAGTCTTGTGGGACTGAGCCCTTAAATCTGTGGGTCTACACTAACTCCAGGTAGATAGTGTCAGAACTGAGTTGAATTATAGGACAACCAGTTGAAGTCAGAAAAATGGAGCATTGGTTGTTATTTGGAAAACCAAACAATGGCTATGATTTTTTTTAAAGGCAATAATAAGTGTTGGTGAGGATGTAGAGAAATTGGAACCCTTGTACGTTGCCGATGAGAATGTAAAATGGAGTAGCCATTTTGAAAAACACTGTGGCAGTTCCTCGAAATGTACGGTTACTGTATGATCCTACAATTCCACTCTTACGGACACATCCAAGAGAAATGAAAACATCCATCCACAAAAAACTTGTACATGAATGTTCATGTACACGTTCATGAATGTACATGGATGCATTATTCGTAATATCCAAAAAAGTAGAATGGACAAGTCAAATGTGGTATGTTCATTCAATGGAGTATTATTCAGCAATGAAAGGGAGTGAAGAGCTGCTACACGTTATAACGTGGAGAACCTTGAAAACATTATGCACTTACAGGAAAGAAGCCAGTCCCAAAAGACCCTAGGCTGTATGATACCATTTATATGCAATGTCCCTAACAGGCAAATCTACAGAGACAGAAAGTAGACTCGTGGTGACCTAAGTCTGGGGATGAAGGTTAGGGGTGGGTAACAGGAAGTGACTGCTAACAGGTATGGAGTTTCTTTGGGGGGTGAAAAAAATGTTCTAAAATTAGATTGTGGTCACAGTTGCACACCGTGAGAATATATGAAAACTACTGAACCGGACACTTCAAAAGGGTGAGTTGTGTGGTTGTATGAATTATATATCAACAGAACTGTGTTTACAGTTTTTACAAAGTAGTTTGTAAAACTACGAAATTAAATATGAAAGCTTTCACCTAAGATTATCATTGGTGAACCAGAGTAACAGAATATAAACATTAGAAATCATTTCAATCACTCTTCTTAAGTCTTTTTTGACAATCATTTCTCAGCTACTCTATAGGTTGCTGTTCAGAAATATAATTTCGCCGATGAAACCAACTGTTCCTTAGAAGCTCGCTGCCTCATGCACTGCGGAGCCGCCTCGACACGGGGACCTGTGACTGGGGACAACCGACGTTCGGGATCACCTGTGTGGGTGGTCCCCGCATAAGCTCCTGTTGGAGCTAAATCTGACATCTTTAATGGTCCAGGAAAACTCCCTACTGAGTGGAACAGTGTGCTTCACATCTCGGAAATCGAAGGCTCGAGTTCCTAGAAAAATGCTATCTCACAAAGACACTTGATATTAACCTTTCAGCTCAATTTCCTGAAGAATCATCAGAGCCACAAAATGGAGAGAGTAATCATTCTTCTAGAGTCACAGCGGTAACTGGCTGGAGGCGCGTGCGGTTTCTAAATTCACTCATGTGAGCCAGAAACATCCTGCAATAGCACACCTACCTGATGATGAAAATTTGATTGTCGGCTCAGAGTCAGAGGGGGCTCGGGAAAGGAGCAGGCCGAGGCGTGCCTGGGGCACCCGCGGGGCAGCCATCTTGTAGGAAATGCAGGAAAGCAATACGAGAAAATGGCCCTCTCTTCACCATCCGGAGATAACCACGGGTAACATTGGTAATACATGCTTACGGGTTTTCATATGTGTGTGTGAAAAGTGTGTTACTTTGTTTGGCAAAATGAAGTCCCAGCTTGAATACAGTTCCATCGCCTGTGTTAGTCACTCAGTGATGTGATATGGGAATCTATTAATATCATTTAAAATGAGTTTGGTGTATTCCACTGAATCATGATGCTCTCATTTCACCAAACCCCTCTGGTTGGATATTTAAAATTTAAGTTAGGTTTGGTCGTTTACTATGATAGACAAGTCTGCAGCGAATGTCATCCATGGAGTATCCCAATATTCATGCTCCTCATGGTCCCTGGTCTCCTCTGGTAGCTGTTCTTTCCCCTTAGGGAGAAGGGTACCATTCTTCTTATAAGTCTTAGCTCTGATAACCTTCTGTGCTGGAATCAGACATAGAAGCCGGAGCTATGAGTGGCCAGGAATTTGGGCAAGAGGTCCGAGAAATAGACGCAGAATAACTAACATTTATTGAGAGCAGAGTATGTTCCAGACACTTTCTGAAGAAAACATCCTAAGCCCTCCCTTAATAGAAGAGTAAACTGAGGCCCAGAGTACAGAATGGAGCTTATCTTTGTATCTGACACTAAAGCTTGGAGAAGGTGTAGGACGCTCAGGCAGCTGGCCAAGGAAGAAGACTTGAGACCCAAGGGGTAAAGGTGGCCCTGAGATCCGCCTGGGAACACTTGGCCACCAGCACTCCTGAGAGACAGGAGCCTCAGCTCCCTTCCAACATTCTAGAGTGAGCCCCCACAAAGTGTTCACACATTCATATGTTTTGGGCAAATTTGTCAAAATAAGAGAATTTTTGCTTTTTCCCAAAGAGAGTCCCCATGGCTGTTTTCTGCTTCAAGCCCCACAAACTTCATAGAGTTGCTGGGGTCGAAATTTTTTACCCAACAGTGAGCAGGGCCATGAAGGCCAGGGGAGGTAGGGGGCTGCAGGAGAGGTCCTTTCGGGGAGGCATCGTGTTCAAACCTGCTTATCCACTTCACAGTCTGAGCTTTATTATTCTGGGGACCTCGACGAAGGGGCTAAGATTCAGGTTTGGCTTTTATAGATTCTCATTGCCAGTCACACCCGGATGCAAGGACAGAGAGCACACGCCTCTGAAAAGAGCCCGAACTGCCGTCACATTTCCCAAAGGGAATGAGGTTCCTGCTCCTGAATTCAATAGTAAATTATGCCAGAGAAAAAGGCCGAGAAGAAATACTTTTTAAACGTCCCATCACCAAAACTTCCGGCTCTTGGTTGGCTGATGTTCACAGGTAAAGTCAACCAGGTGGCCAGCCCTAGAGGCCTGTTCTGTCTAGAAACCAGCCATCTCAATGATGCGCCTTAATTGGCCGTGAAAAAGTTGCCCTTTTAACTTCCTGTCGCAGGGGGCTGTCATAGATTGTTCGAGAAAAGATTTAGCTGTGCTTGGGAAAAATTTCTGAATTCAAATAAAAGGAATTATAATCGACCCCTTTGAAAACTCAGAGCTTTTATTATTTTTTAACCAATATGCTTTGCCCATATTTTTAGTCTGTTTGCTTTAGTTACCTCTGACATAATTGTACCCCCCCCCCATTTCAGCCCACACTCCCGTTCAGCGCTCAACAGTGTTCTACAGACAAGGTTTTTGCCCCCAGTTTCGCAGTTTGAAGCCAGATCTTGGCTGCCAGGGCTTCTTGAGAGTCCTAGAGGCAGAGTGGTTCTGCTTTCACCCTCCAAAAATGGTGTTTGTGAAAAAACGGAAGTCAGAGTCCTCCGCTGTAGGGAGGCTGCTACCTGTGGCAGTACAAGGACAGTACCTTCGGGTATGCACAAGTGCGACAAAGGCCTCATTGTCCCTGTCCTCTCGGGGAGCTGGTGGCTGGATAGAAGCCAGGTAACGTCACAGTGTGAAGGCACAGCCTGGGTGAGTCAGGGTGCTGAGCTAGCCCACCAGTGGCAGCAGGCTGGGCACCTACCACAGAGGCCAGAAGCGAGTCCAGGCTAGCAGAGGTAGAACCACGGGGCCAGGGAGCCACGTGCGGTTCTGGTGGTGGCACTGGATGGTGCAACGTGGAATAATGGCATCTCCCACCGTGGGCCAAGGAAGGAGCCATGGATTCCAGGCTTGGGTTGATCTGGTCGGCCCATTCAGTATGGCCAGCTAAGTAAGGATACCTTCCCCGTATCGATGCAGAGAAGGAAACCAAAGCTCACGGTGATAGAGCAGGGCGTTGGAGCTGAGATTCAAACCAGCTTTGTGTGTGACGACAGAATAAAAGAGAGTAAGCATTGCTAAGAGGGTTATTTGAAATGAAGCTGGGAGGACATTGAGGAGGTGAGGCGCGTGTTCTGTCTCAAATTCTTGGAATTTTTGCTGAACTAGGCTAAAAGCTCAAGCATCCACTATATGATAAAATGAACATAAATGGACTTTCTGCCTAACACTAGCCCTAGCAACCAATCACATATAGATTAGTGTAACTGTAGCTACACCAGCACCAATCACATTTCGTTCAAAACAGCTTATGTAAATTCCCGCTTTCCTCTTTAGAATCTCCAACCTCCTTTGTCTCTCCAGAGCATGCTTTTGAATCAGTGTCTCTCAGCTTGCAATCCCTAAGACCCAAGGAAACGCACATCTTTTATGTTGCGGCTTGCGCTCTGGGCTTTGGTTGGTTGACATGGGACTGCAACACCGAACCAGGCTGCCGCCTCCTCCGGCCGCGAAAGGGCTCTCCTGTCATTGAGGCCACAAGCTCACCATGCAGGAAGCAATGAGAAAACAGTCAGGCTCACAGATGACAGGGGATCAGGGAAGGGAGAGCTGTGGGGTTGAAGTGGTCGTCGAAGGTGTCATTTGTGAGAGTGGGAATGCGCAGGGAGGAATGCCTTTCCCGCAGAGGAACTCTGGCCACCCGTGGCTGGCAGCTGCAGGGCCCACTGACGCAGCACGGTTGCAACAGCCCGGGCAGAACGTGTGGGGTTTGGTCTTTGTTGACGGGAATAACGGAAAGGAGGAGTGAAGATCGTCAGACTGCGTATTTGCTGCCTGGGGCGCCTAACGAAGCACCACGCGTGGGGAGGGGGCTTCAACAACAAACGTTTGCTGTCTCCAGTTCTGGAGGCTGGAAGGCTGAGATCCAGGTGTCGGCGGGGTTGGCACCTTCTGAGGCGTCTCTCCTGGGCGTGCAGGTGGCCGTCTTCACCCTGGTCCTCCTGTGGTCATCCCTTTGTGAGCCTCTGTGCCCTAATCTCTTGTGAGAACACCAGTCCTATGAAATTAGGGGCCACCCTCATGACCTCATTTTAACCTAAACACCTGCTTAAACACCCTAGCTCCCCATACAGTGATGTTCTGAGGTGCTGGGGGTTAAGTCTGCAGCATATGAATTAGGTGGGGGGACACAGCTCAGCCATCATACTCTGCCAGCGGAGAGATGGGTTCTGTTAGTGGCTGACGAGGGCACGTGGTGGTCACTCTTGAGGGGGACGCCAAGGGCTAGAGCTGGTCTGTTCAGCGTTTCCTGCCCGGCTTCCTGCCACGGGTGTCCTGAGCTCACGGGATTGTGTGAGGCCGCTTGGCAGGAAGGGCCTCTCCCCGGATGCAAACACAGGGTTGGTGGTGTTCTAAACTCCAGACGTCCCCCGGGCCCGACACACTCATCTGGACTCCGCTTTCACAGGCTCCAGGCTGGTGGCAGAGAAGTGACGCAGTGTTGCCCCCAGAAGATGTGGAGCCTCCTAGCTGGGCCCGCAGCGGAGTGTGTCTCCTGGGAGACTCAGGTTATCAGGCAGGGTAGGAGGAAGCCATTGCTTCCCGGGCCCCTGGCATATTAGATGCTCTCATGCCGGTTTCCTCCCTCAATCCTCAGCACAGCCTGAAGACTCAGGCCTGACCCCCTTTTTTATGGCTGGGCAAGGAAGTCAGCAAGGAGAACCTGCCTGCGGCCACCCAGCTTGCACAGACCAGGGCTAAACACTTCAGTTTTACCTGGCCTGACTACAAAGCCCACGTCTGTCCGTCCTATGACAGCTAATCAGAGCGATACCTGAAAGGCCTGTATCAAATCCGACTTTTGGAACTTCCTCCCTCTCTTCCCCAAATACTGACACCCTCCACCCTGAGCGGCTCCCCCTGCCCATCGACCGATGCTTGGCAGTGCCTTTCCACCCATGCACGCTGTCCCCTCCGTCTGCCACTCCCGATTCAACTCAGGTTATCACCCTCTGTGCGAGGCCTTCCACACTCTTGGCTCCCCCATCCTCCTGCAGCACCTGGTTCAAACTTCTCTGATGGAATCGATGACATTTTAATGAACCCTTCAGTCACACCGTCCTTGCCACTGGACTGTTGGTTTTGTGGGGACTGGAGCTTTGGTCATCTCTGCCACCAGAGTGTAGCCCAGCGGCTGGCACAAAGGAGGAGCTCAGAGAGAGAGGAAGTATGATTGCAGACCCCATGCTTAGTTTGACCCATAGCCTTTCATGTCACCTGGCCTCCCACTCAGCCTTCCTGGAGAATTCTAAACAGCCCCATCAGAGGCCCATGCCCAGCCCATAGCCCCAGATCTGCCTTCCACCTTCTATCCCGTGTTTGCCTTGCTTTTGGTGTCCCACCTTCCTGCTGCCCTGATCCAATGCCCTCTATCTCTACCTGTCCTAGGCTCACTAAGAGCCAGGAGAAATGATTTCAGGTCCATAGATGCCATGATTTCAAGCCTCGAAGGAAATTTCCTTTCACAAACTAACTGCAAGCCACAATCACTCTGCTCAGAAAGCAATGAGACCATCTCCATCTGTGAGATGTCCAACACAAAAATAGAACTGTTTATTGCTTTCAGTTCATATTTAGCTTTTAAAAAACTTACCTGTTTTAAAATAACCCCATTTAAAAAAATGCGCCAAAGATCTGGATAGATATTTTTTCCAAAGAAGACATACAGATGGCCAACAGACCAGAAAAGGTCTAAGCATCTTTAAGAAAAGATACTCGAGATCACTAATTATTAGAGAAACGCAAATCAAAGCCATAATGAACTGTCACTTTACACCTGTTAGAATGGCTATTATCAAAAAGTCAGGAAATAGCAAGTGTTGGTGAGGATGAGCAGAAAAAGGGACCCTCACGCACTCTTGGTGGGAGTGTAAATTGGTGCAGCCACCGTGGGAAACACCGTGGAGATTCCTCAAACAATAAGACTAGAACTACCACGTGATCTAACTATTCCGCTTCTGGCTATTTATCTGAAGAAAACAAAAACACTAAACCAAAAAGATATATGCATCCCTGTGCTTGTTGCAGCATTAATCACAATAGCCAGTATATGGAAGCAACCAAAGTGTCCATTAAATAGATGAATGGATAAAGATATGGTACACACACACACACACACACTCACACACTCACACACTCACACACTCACACAATGGAATATTATTCAGCCATAAAAAAAGAATGAGATCTTGCCATTTGTGACAACATAGATGGACCTTGAGGGCATTATGCTAAGTGAAATAAGACAGACAAAGACAAATACCATATGGTCTCACTCATATGTGGAATCTAAAAAAACCAAAACAAATGAACAAAAAAACAATACAACAACAAACTCATTGATGCAGAGAACAGATTAATGGTTACCAGAGGGGAAGGAGGATGGGGTTGGGCGGAGGGGGGTCAATCGTCTGGTGATGGATGGTAACTAGAATTTTGATGGGTGATCACTTTCTAGATGTCAAATTATAATATTGTATACTTGAAACTTACACAATGTTATATGCTAACATTTTCTCAAAAAAAAAAAAATTAAAAAAAGAGGACTGCTCTAGTGAAGCCCAGCCCCAAATCACCAACCCACAGAATTGTGAGCTAAATAAATGGTTGCTCTTTTACTCTGTTAACAAACAAACAAAAACTTGCCTGTTGAAGGGGATAGATCTGTGGAGCATTTTTACCACGGTAACATTAAAAAAAAAAAAAAAAACTGTCCTTGTTTTCTAAATTTTCTATGGAAGAAATATATTGTTTCTCAATGAGATATAAAATAATATAAAATTACTTTTAAAATCTCAAAATCAGATGATTTTGATATGTACATGTTACAGACATTAAAACTCACAGGTGTTAGATGAGACTTAATGTCACATTACAATCGAAACAAGCCGAACAAAATGTATACTCCTGCGACTGAGCTTCAGATCAGGAAGCAGCGGGGTTAAAGAAATTAAAAGGTTATATGATTCACATGCCTTTTTCCTCCATTTCCCAACAGTCCACCGGCTGCACGGTGAAGGCCGAAGGAAAGGTACATGCCTCTTATTTAACCACCGTTGTGGAGCAGCCCTGCTGCCCGGGCTGACCCTGCCTGGCCCTGGGAGCCTCTGAGCGGCAGTGTTCACTGCTGTGACCTTCTCGAAGAATACCGTTTGGCCTCCCTTGACTTTTTCTACCCCCTCAAGAGCCCACTCTCGATTGTCCATCTCCTAGTGTCTTGGAGGGGGATCCCGACCCAGCCAAGAGCTCCCGGGTTTAGAGTATAGCAGGACAGTTCAAGCCTTGCTGTGTTGTATGATTTCCACTCCATCCGGGGGAGACACATCCTGGCCGCACCAAACCCTGAGCTAGCCTGCTGCTGCCGCCTGGCCATCTTTCTCCCCAGCCAGGAATCTCTTCCTGGGGAGGTTGCTTTCAGCCCTGTGTTTGGAGGCAGGGAACACTGTAAAGCACTGCACCTTAGGACATGTTATAGTTTCTTTATTAGCGTGCCCCCATAGACTGAGTTGCCCCGGGTTTGCACACTTTTAGAAACCACCTTGCCATCTCCCCTTCTGACAGGAAGCTCTCCCCTTGAGAAGCAATTCTTTCAGAGGCCCGCTCCATTGTCTCAGGGGAAGGAAGGGACTCTCCTCTTCAACTGAACACCATACTTCGTACAGGGGCACAACCACTGGGATCCTTTCCCTGTCTTTCCTGCCTCAGCCTCGTCTACAGACTGGAGAGAGAGGGTCGGGGTGAGGGAAAGCCAGACCTCCTGCAGGCCCAGGTTGCCGGCAGTCCCTGGCAGCTCTCTTGGGATTTGGGGAACCAAGCCCCACTTGCCTTTAGCTCTAGAGATTTGGCCCCAATTCCAGGACAAGAGAAAAGGGCCCAGTCAGCAGTCTCCAGGAGCAGGAAGTGTTGCTGCCTGGGGGAAGCCCAGGGAAGGATTCTGGGAAAACATGGGGGAGCGTGAAGTCCCTGAGTGTGCTGGTCAGTGCGAGCGTGGGAAGTGGTCTCAACAGAAAGAAGGTAGGTGCCAGAGGGGAGTAAAATTCAATCCTCTATTTCGTCTAGAGCCACATAATGAGAATCTTCGGGTGTCCCCCCTTCTCTTTGTGTTCTTGTACAAGAAGGGGCTTCTCCGACAAAGAGAGAGCTGTCCTTCACGGATGAGGACAGTGTGGCTGAGGAAGCTGATTTCTGAGACAAGGGCCCGTCCTCGCAGGAAGAGCAAATAGATGTTTCTAAAGGGGGAGGCCCAAGCCGTCTGACTCCCCGGCCACCCCCACTCAGCCCTTATGTCCAGAGAGATTGTAAAGTGCTTTGAAAGTACAAGATGTGTATTAATAATCCTGTACAGCTCTCTGGTGCTATCTAAATGCTAAGTAGCACAGAAATTACTCTGAAGTATTCTCTCACCCGAATGATCTCCCAGATGGAAATGTTTTTGATAAGTCATCAACACAACATTTAAAATAAAGCGGCCTCAGCCCTCGGATTTCTGACCACAAGACACAGTGTATTGAATGAAAGGTTAAACTCCAACTGATGAAGGTCTCTCCTCGCCTTTATCCACACCTGGGTCCTTTGTATCGCGGGGAATCTAAGCTTAGCCTCTGGGTCCCTTTCATTGTAGTGCTGCTGTTGTGTTGTTGTTGGCACTCGCGTGGTTCTCCCCCAGGCGAAGAGACCAGAAACGGAACTTTATACACGTTCCTTGGAACACCAACCAAGGTGATTAAAATAAAACCCTCACCCAGACACATTGTCTCTCAGAATACATTTGGGGTCATGAGAGGTTGCAGTTTGGTTTCCGGTGATTTCATTCTGGCTAAATGCAAGGGTCTAGTTTCCCCAGACTTGCCAGGTTGAGTAGCACATATACTGTCAACCGTTGTATCTAGGATGGCCAGATGCATGGGGCTGGGAGGGACTGACATTTTTTTAAAGATTTTATTTATTTGAGAGAGAGATAGCAAGAGAGAGCATGAGCGGGGGCAGGGAGAGGGAGAAGCAGGCTCCCCACTGAGCAGGGAGCAGGATGTGGGGGCTCAATCCCAGGACCCTGGGATCATGACCTGGGCTGAAGGCAGATGCTTAGCTGACTGAGCCACCCAGGCGCCCCTGGGATTGACATTTTGCTTACTGTCTTGCAGTGTGCCCCCCAAGCCCATCTTCCTCTGGCAGCACACAGGGCAGGCAGGAGTCTGCACGGTGTCCTTTATGTACCTGACCTCCTGGTGCTCTCCACCCAGCACCGTCCTGGCCCATGTCTGTCTCTTTCCTTCCTCCATCATTAATGCTCCATCTTCCACCTCGCATTCCCTGGATCCTCAGTTGTAGTCCCATGTGCTCATGTGTTGGAAGTCTCACTGTCACCATGAAATTTCCAGGTGTGCCTTTCCTCTTGTTCTCCTGGTGCCTCATCCTGAGCTGACACCTTGGGCATCTCTGCAGTCCTATAATCATGTCGGACGCTTCATGGTCGCAATGGAGTTTCCTTCTTATCTCCTTTGTTCCATTCAGCTCTCTCTCCTTAAATTCTGTCTTGAATGGTAATACCTTTAAAGTTCATAAGCTTAGAAGGGAGTTTAGAATCCCTTGGCTAGTCTTGCTGATGACCTTCTATCTCCAAATTGAAGATGGAGTTAGAAGAAACACTACCCAAGGTTTAAATTTGACCAACAAGAAAAACTGACTGGATGATGTGGCCCTCTAATTTTTGGCCACAGTAATGCTTTTGTTGTTTTTATAAAATAAACATTGGCCCATTATTAAAAATTGAAGCAATAAAGAAAAACAGAAAGAAGAGAATAAATTAATCCCCAGTAAGAGTCAGTGTTAACATTTGGTGACATTCCCCCCAAACATCTCTCTTTGCCTATACAGTTGACCCTTGAACCATGCAGGGGTTAGGGGTCCCAACCCTCTGTGCAGGCAAAAACCTGTACTATATACTGTATTCTTACAAGAAAGTAATCCACAGAAAAGGAAATGGTATAAAGAAAATCATAAGGAAGAGAAAACACATTCACAGTTCTGTATTATATTTGTTGAAAAACCTCTGCGTCTAAGTGGACCCATGTAATTCACACCCACGCTGTTCAAGGGTCCACTGCATATAAAAAGACAGTTTGATGAATGGATAAACAGATCTGTGGGTAGATGGTTAGAAAATGCTGCTCCCAAGACGTTAGTTCCTTAAATATCTCATCCTGTTTAAGAAAAAAGGCTACAAAAATCATTTAAAAAGCTGGACTCGTCTCTTTAAAGTACAGGTTTCAGCTTCAGACAATATTGATTACTTGCTATGAGAGACACGGTAGCTAGTATTCTTAAGCCATCCTCCAGTGTCCTCTTGTCCCTGCCTCCCAACATTTGTTCTGGGCATTATTATTACTTTCAGAGGGCTCTGCTGTGCAATTGTGACTCTCCCAGTGGCTTGATCTTAGTTCTACAGTTAAATTCAGCATTAGTGTTTGTTTGGTGTCTGCAGTTTTCTTATTTCTAAATTGTTCGTTTTGCTTCACCTCTCAAGCAGTTACATTTTATCATCGGGCAGTTTTTATCAAGAAGCTCGTGAGAGTCACAGACTTGAAATTTTGCACTTGTGAATGTCCACCTGTTGTCTTCATATTTAAATGACCACTGGGGCCAATATTCTTCGGGAGATTTTTCCTTCAGAATTCTATGAATACTGCTTCATTTCCTCACTGTGTTCTTCTTTTAAAAATGGGTGTATATTTTTTAAAATTTATCCAAAGGATACAAACAGTGATTCGAAGGGGCACACGCACCCCAATGTTTATAGCAGCAGTGTCCACAATAGCCAAATATGGAAAGAGCCCAGATGTCCGTTGACTTATGAATGGATAAAGAAGACGTGATATAGATACACAATGGAATATTACATAGCCACCAAAAAGAATGAAATCCTGCCATTTGCTATGATGTGGATGGAGCAAGAGGGTATTATGCTAAGTGAAATAAGTCAATCAGAGAAAGACAATTATCATACGATCTCACTGATATGTGGAATTTAAGAAACAGAACAGATAAACATAGGGGAAGAGAAGGAAAAATAAAATAAGATGAAAACAGAGAGGTAGACAAACCGTAAGAGACTCTTAACTACAGGGAACAAACTGAGGGTTGCTGGAAGAGAGGTGAGGGAGGTGGGGTAACTGGGTGATGGGCATTAAGGAGGGCACTCGATGCAATGAGCACTGGGTGTTGTGTGCAACTGACGAATCACTAAATTCTATCCCTGAAACTAACATTTACAAAATAATAAGTTAATTGATTAATTAATTAATTAATTAAAAATGGCTGTATATTCTTAGTAAGCTCACCTGCAGTTTGAAACACTCATGGGGAATATGCTGATTTAAGGATTATAATTTTTTCCAGACTGGATTCTTCTTCTGTATTTTGAATGCAGCATAATGTTCCTCTTTCTCACTTGTGTGGGTGGGGAGGAGGGAGCTTGGGGGGAGGGGCAAGTTTGCAGAGTTACCAGGCCATTTTCTTTCCATCTTGTTCATACTTAACATAGTTCTAACTAAACATTCGATTTTTTTTATACATGAAGAGTGACTTTTCCGTGGTATGCTTTGCTCCTTATATTAACCCAGTTTGTTCCTTCTTCCCCCAGAGGTACAGTTTGTGATGTGAGTATTGCTTTCTACCCCCCTTTTCTGAAGCCTGAGGGCATGGGAGTGGCAGAGCGGGGAGGTTGCTCCTGGAGGACCAGGACTCAACTCTCTCTCTTCTGAGAGCTCACGACATGCCCTGAATGGGATGCCTGCTTCCTTAGCTAAAGACACGTCCCATTTGGGTAGGCTTCTGCACATTCTTTTGATTCCGCCCAGATCCATAGGAAGTCTTTGAGCTCTTGCAGTTGGACCATATTTTACACTTGTCCAATGAGGAGAATATTAGGCATTTCAGACATGAACCCTAGACCCTTTCAGCCATATCTTCATACATTCAACAAACACTGACTGGCATTTACTCTGTAAAGAGACTTCAAGTGGCATGACGGAGAGCTCTCCGTTTCAGCACTGCCTTCGACCCTAACCTCCTATCCCTGTTGTTCCTCTACCTTCCCCTCCCTATGGGCCCCAACTAACCAATAAACCGCAAAGTTTGTAAAAACAGTTCTTGAAAGTGCTGTTCTTAACAGGGACCAGGATGAGGCCACATCCATAATCCTTTCAAGCAAAGACACATGAAAACTGGGACACATTTCACACCAATAAAAGACCAAAACCTTTTCCTGACCCAGACCACCGGAACACACCACCTGTCTTTCCTTCACCCTGCAGAACTCCAACCCTGCTTTGACCGGGAAGTGACCTGGTTGTCAGGTGCTCCCTGACGTGCATCAGCTGAACGGAGCCTTCGATCTCTGAGTCCCTTCTCTGGTTTTCCTCAGACCCTGGACGTCATAATGCCAGCCCCTAGGCATGCAAAGGTGGGTAAGACACACTCCATGTCAGGAAGACAACCATCAACGAATCAACACAATGTAGAAATATGAAGATGATTCTTTCTGTTTCTTTAAGTGTTGACAGATGAATAATCCAAATAATCAGGAAAAAGTGATATCTTCCCAAAAGAATTTCCACAGACTTACAAACTCCAAAGGGCAAAGCATCAGAGACAAGGTACGACATGTAGCTGGGATCTGCGCCAGACGCTAGCTTGTCTGTATATTTCTGCAGCAACCATGTGTCCAAGTAAGGTCCCCGTAAG
Source organism: Ursus maritimus (assembly GCF_017311325.1). Classification (NCBI taxonomy): domain Eukaryota; kingdom Metazoa; phylum Chordata; class Mammalia; order Carnivora; family Ursidae; genus Ursus; species Ursus maritimus. The sequence continues at coordinate 66,565,133 of NW_024426885.1, read as the reverse complement.
TGCTCTTCGAGTTTTGTAAGAGAGCATTTTCTTATCACTGGGACCGAAAACATCGTTCCTATTTCTGTCATACACTGAACACGCTGAGAGATTGCCTCTCTATGAAATATCACTTCTCTCCCAGCTGTCTGTACTGCAGGCCCTCAGAAGGGCACTGTGTGTGCCCCTTCCGGTCACCACACTTACAGTGGGGTCTGCCAGGACAGTATATGCCACCATGTCCCTTGTGGAAATTATGTATTTAAGCAAAAGAATGAGACGATGAAAAATCCTTCTGAATCCCTTGAGGTATCCCAGCAGTTTATTTATGGGTTGACTGGTTTGTTTTGATGGATGGCTCAGCCCAGTTGTTACTCACTTAATCTGACACTGCTGAGATCTGTGAGAGATTGGCTCACGAGAAAAACATGGTCCAATTGTGTCTGCGTTGCCATTGATCTCAAAAGCCAGATGCCCTGAAAGGTTTAGAGGCACAGTTGCTTTGGGCCAGGGAACGGAATGTGATTTTCCTGTGGAGCAAGAAAATAAGCAAAATTTTACCCAAACCAACTCTCAACAAGCTCATAATAGAAGGTGCTGTAATTGCCGAAAGAGAGGCTTAGAATTCAATGGCGCAACTAATCACTGCTCCAGCAGAGGGGACATGGCAGCAAATGCTGCCAGCCCAATTCCTTTCCATGCAAGAAAATGGCAGCCATCCTAGAAACAGTCAGAATAGCTGTACTCACTAATCTGCTACTGCTGATTATCAGATTGGCTGAAAGAAGACTTAAACACATGAGTAGAATTAGGACCAGTTGGTGGTTAGAGATCACTTGGCTTACTTTGAAAGCTAATCAAGCGCCCACTTAAATGCTTTTCAAAGGCCATATAACCCCACTAATGGGAAATCCCTTCTGGGACAACATGAGCCCCAACCCAGAAGAGCCCATGAGCTTCCTACAAATGGCTTCCTACTGTCATTTCCCCAGGGAATGGCTTGCAAAATATTTACGGTGACAAATGGGGTGGGAAGGAGGGAAAGTGGACTTCTCCAAATGGGCATATGTAGTGGGGGCTTCTGCATAGATTTTCAACCCCAAGAGAGGCCCTCCAGCTCCTCATTTCACCCTCCCAGAAGTTCCAGTCATGGAGCAGAAACCCACTGTCTAAGTCAAGTAAAGTGGCAGGGCTGGACTTGTGACGATAGAGAGGGCTTGCTGGAATCCTGTTAACATGGAGACTAGATGAGGGTCCGCATTCCCCTTAGCCCTGTGACTACAAACAGCAATATGTGAGGCATTAACAGTTTTGAGTCTGGGGCCCCCAATCTATTAGTGAGAAAGTACTGCATTCTGCTTTATGACTCCTTGAGATCAGTGTCTACGGCTGAAAGGGGAGGAGAAATGTGACATGCTTAGTGTAGAAGGATGACCATGACATCTTTGGAAGGAGAGATTTGTTGCTCTCTTTATGAGTTTAAGGGTGGGAATGAGCATGAGTGGAATCCAGGTTGGATATCTGTCTGGTAAGCTCAGAGACGCACCAGTGTTTGCTTATGTCTTGGTGGAAGACCCCTTTTTTAGGCACCATTCAAAAGTGCGTTCTCCTAGACCTCTCTTGGTTTTCTTACCTTCTTTACTTCTCCACTGTCAAAAATTACTATGTGCTTAATTTTGTAGGAGACACCAGGAAAATGTAAGGTATCATCCTCGTTCTTGATCTCCTTACAATCTGGTTTGGGAATCAAGAAGATAATAGAAGTTAACAGATGACTGAATAATCAATTTCAGGGTTCAGATTTAAGTGCTACCAAATATTAGAGAAGGAAGAGATCAACAGAAATCTGGCTGGGGAAATCTGACCATCATAATAGTGCTAAGACTTGAGATGAGCAGGGACGCCTGGGTGGCACAGCGGTTAAGCGTCTGCCTTCGGCTCAGGGCGTGATCCCGGCGTTATGGGATCGAGCCCCACATCAGGCTCCTCCGCTATGAGCCTGCTTCTTCCTCTCCCACTCCCCCTGCTTGTGTTCCCTCTCTCGCTGGCTGTCTCTATCTCTGTCGAATAAATAAATAAAATCTTTAAAAAAAAAAAAAAAAGACTTGAGATGAGCATACATTTATTGAGCACTTTCCATGTGCCAAAGACTCTGCTAGATGTGATGTAATTTTTTAAATTTAAATCCTCACAACAGCATTTGGAAATAACTAATATTATCCTCATTTTAAAAATTAGAGGTTACCCAACTTACCTAAGATATGTCTTGGTTAGATCAGAGAGAAGGTGGTCATTCCTAATGGGCAAAGTTCTGAGCACTGCGTCTTCACACACAGACAGGTGTGCGTACGCGCACACACACACACACACACACACACACCTCGGGGATCAAGGGCACTAGCCTAGCAGGTCAAGGCATAGTTTGGAGCGCAGGGGCATTGGGTTAGAATCGGTGTCCTGTTGAAGAGAATTAGAGCTAGAGAGCTAGTGTCCAGCTGACGCTGCCTGGAGAATGTCCAGGACTGAACTGGAAAATGCAGATTAGTTAATAAGCACCTTCTTACCCAATGTGTACAAAACAAGAAGGGAGACAGAAACCGGATATAAGCCAAAATGGAACCAAAGAAAACCAGAAAGAAGCAGAGGTGAGGTCATGCGCAGCAGATTCTATACCGAAACTCTTCAAATAGAGCTGAAGGGGCAGATGCTGACCATGCTGGGTCAGTGGGTGTTGTCTGTCTGTCTTGGACTTGTAGACAGCTGGAGTGCACCTGACAGAGACAGAGACATGGAAGCAAAACCGGATCTGGCAGGACACAGAATGGCCTCACTGAGCCCAGTGCAGGCCCGCAGAGCATGGGAGACTTAGAGTTGAAGGCCAGGCCGGAGGAGGAGCTTGGATTCAAAACGCCAAGTAGAAGAGAGGAAGCCAGTGGAGAGAACGGTGTTTTTGGTTTTTCAGCTTCTAACAATTCATCCTGGACCTATATTTTTGACAAAGTAACCCCTACATGTGAAAACATTCTAATACTTTCAGAATTAAGTTTGTTTTGCAATTTGATCCGTGAACATGAGAGAGACCATTTATTGGCGTCAAAACGCCATTTCCCTGTGACTTACGTCTTTAAGTAGTAGAGATAGACAGGACTTTATATTCAGATGAGACTTCCACAGCTAATCTTCTGTCACTCTAAAAGTAATTTGCTGTCAAGTGGATAAAACTACATATGTTTTGGGACAGGAATTTAAATTGTCAAATTCTCTTCTTGTATAGTCACTCAAAAACTGCTCATTTCTACTTCCAAGATGTGGTCTTTACTTTAATGACCATATGCCACGGATTTCCCTCAACGTCCTGGTCTATTGTCCAATAAGTCTACTCAACACGAGAATATGGAAAATATTTAAATGATATTCTATCCTGGTCTTGGATGACAAATCCCTAGGAAACAGGGCCACGTCTCTTGCCTGATTAGCTGGCATTGTTAAGAGCTCAAAGCTATCTTTTGTTTATGATAAGTCAAAAATCTGTCTTAGGTCCCCCTGTAGACTATTCAAGGATACTGTCATTTGCACCTTCCATCAGGACACTTCGGAAGGGCGTGCAGTCTTGTGGGAGAGGTGTGAGAGATGTCCGCGCAGGCCTACCGAGGGAAGAAACGCTGCTTTACTTCTTTGTCCCCCAAGAGGAACGTGGGAATTGAGGCCTCTTGATTGGTGCAGGTTCCGCTTGCCACTCAACGGGCCACTAACAAAAGGCTTTGTGGCCCTGTGCCTCCGTAGCATCTTCCTCCCTAAAGTTCTTTCTTCTTACCTTCAAAACATTTCTTAAAATGCAGGCTTTTCCTAAATCCCCTATTTTCTCACCACTTCCTTGTATCTTCATTCTGTCCAGTCAGACTTTGGTCATGATTCAATTGAGTGTACTCCCACAAAACTCACTAGTGACCTGTGGGCACCATGTCGATGTGTTGTTTCCCTCCCCCTTTCCCCTCTCCTCCTCCTCCTTCCTGATCTCTCCGCAGATCTGCAGATTTGTCACTCTTCACTGCCTTCTTCATGAAGCTCCCTCCTCTCTGAGCTTCCCGTACCCTCAGCTCCCTTTGGTTCTCCGGATCTTCTCGATCCTACCATCTAAGGCTGCTTTACTGACCTCCTTCCCTCTCCTGTTGCTGTAGTAAAGATATTGCCCTCAAGGTTAGCTCCTTGTCCTTCTTCTCTTCTTACCCCAGTATCAGTCTTTGGGTGATGTAATTCTTGCCCACGCTACAGTTAATTCCTTCCATGAGGATATCTCCTAAATCAATACCATTCACTCTCTCTAATCTGGCCAGCTTCATAGCTCCTGTCTGGCATAGATCTCTACCTGCATTGTCTTTGGAACCCCAAACTCATGACATTCAGCTTGGTCCTGGCTGCCAGATATACCGAGAGCTCACCTTTGGAAGAAGACAGCAAGAGGGCGCCCTTCTGCAGGACCATGGAGTGAGGTTGGGAACACTGGCAAGACCAGCTTGGGCAGGTGCCCCTCCTCAGGAGAAGCGGGCAATCCTAAACCAAATCAAGCCAGCATAGAAAACTCAGGTCTGACCCAGACCTGCATTCACAGCCCAGAAAGCTCTGATGTAGCAGATCAACGATTGGTCCGTCCAGGTCCTAAACCAGAGAGAATCATTCTGGATGAAGTGAAGGATGCCGAAAGCAACGTCCAGTTCAGTAGGTAAAGGGACTGACAGAAGCTCCTCAGGGACACCGGGACACCACAGAGTGCCAGGGCAGAGATCCATAGGTATTACATATATGGTGGGTGAGTTTGAAGAGACTGAAGGTCCCTATCTGCATAAGAACCCGGCACCCAGACGCTGGGAGGGCGGCAGGTCAATTCTGGACCCCACTTCCTAGGAAGGAGCAGCTTCAAATGGACACCAACTCATTACTGACTCTCATTGTTCCAGAGCCCAGGGAGGGCTAAGCCTGTGGGGAGCAGACATCATTTGACGGCTGGGATTAGCAAGGTCTGGTGGAACCCCCCTTCTAAAATGAAACTCATTTCCAGAGTCACCCCCACACCAGCCCACCTCCAGATTTTCCTTTCTCTAATGAGGGCCTGGAATCACTTTTGACTCCAAAGTCATACCCTTCACTCCATCAGCTGTCAAGTCCAATTAGTTGTTAATACTCCACTTCGTTCCAGAGAGGAATTGAAGTAACTTGCAAAGTTGCATACGTTGTAATAAGACTTAAAAACAAGTAAGGGAGGGGCACCTGTGTGGCTCATTCAGATAAGCCTCTGACTTCGGCTCACCTTGTGATCTCAGGGTCCTGGGATCGAGCCCAATGTCAGGCTCCATGCTCAACAGGGAATCTGCTTGGGGATTCCCTCTCTCTCCTTCCGCCCCTTCCCCTTGCTCACGCTCTCTCTCTTTCTCTCTCTCTCCCTCTCAAATAAATAAATAAAATCTTTAAAAAAAATAGTAAGTTAGGAAGGGGGGGAGAAAATGAGGAAGACAAAAATAAGATAAAGGCAGACATATGACACAAAACATGTGCGCTATGGTGTCCCTCCCTGAAGCCAATCTGCGAGTCTGGTTTGGAGAACTTGCGCCTACCCCACAGAAGCAGCCACGCGCAGTGTCACTAGTCATGCTGACCCAAAGATGAAAACAAAGAATTGCTCGAGAGAAGCACAGTGGTGCCTGGTACCAAGACTTCAGAAAATAGGTGCACGGCAAGTCTCAGACTGAGAGCGGGGCTGATGGGGGAAAGAATGGAAGGTCATAAGGTTACTTCTCACGTCCCTCAGGGGAGGTGCACAGCATAAGACCAGAGCTCTGTTTGGTAAGAGTTTATTCTATTCTAGATTCTTTCTCTAAACTGTCACTTGCCTCCACCTTCACTTTTCATGAATTTCTTCCTTAAACCACCCCCACAGCCTCCCCTGAGACTATCCTGCACCAGCACCCATAACCCCCTAATCCACGACTCACGGCCTGTCCCCACTCCTTCACAAACCTGGCCCCATGAGGCACACCCTCCACCTCACCCCTTCACAAGCCCGGTCCCCACCCCACCCCCACCCTGCTCCAGCCTCCAGTCCTGCTGCATGATCATTCATTTCTCCCCAAATGCCCATACTTTCTGACTTAACAAATTCATTCTCTGTAATGGTTGATCTTGTGTGATCTTGGCTGAGCCATGGTACCCAGATAGTTGGTCAAACATTGTTATGGATATTTCTATTAAAGTATTTTCTGGGTAAGATTTACATTTAAATCAGTGCACTTTTACTAAAGCAAATTGCTCTTCATAGTGTGGGTGGGCCTCATCTAATCAGCTGAAGGTCTTAAGAGAAAGATGGAGGTCCCCCCTCTTACTGAAGAGAAACCCAAACTGTGTCTCTCTTCTCTATCTCTCCCTTCACATCCATGCACATGTCCTGCTGGTTCTGTTTCTCTGGAGAACCCAGACTAACACACTCCTGGCTCCTTCTTTCTCCAGTACCCTCTTCTACTGTTCCTGTCGGTCAAACTCTGATCCACGCTTCAAGAGCTTTTCTGTGGGGCACCTCCCAATTGCTGTGACAATGTGCGACCAGCCCCTCTCTGAGCGGAGCTGCAGTCATGCTCTCCTGTCTGAAAGTTACCAATTTCTGGCTCCTGACTTTAATGCCACATCAGCCCCATGAAGGCAGAGATTCTCCGCCCGGAGTTAGGCACCCAGTAAATACGTAAGATAATCAGAGAATTTTCCCAGCAAGAGCCGATTCAAAATGTATCTTCCCATGTGGTGCACTGGGTGTTATACACAACTAATGAATCATCGAGCCTTACATCGGAAACCGGGGATGTACTGTATGGTGACTAACATAATATAATAAAAAATCATTATAAAAAAAAATGTATCTTCCCAGAGCACACATCAACTATATCAGCCCCAAATCTACATTCTGTGAAGGAAATTAAGAGCAAGAAAGGCTATGTTCATGTAATTCATCATAAAATGAATAAAGGACCCAGAAGTTTCGGCTGTCTTTTTCTGTAGCACTGGGTCATTATAGATGGGAGCAAACCAGGAGTTCTTCCATTAACGAATAAAAATCCATGTGGTGAGACAAAGAAAACCTGGGACAACCAGCAATTAACCGCTCCTGCCTCCCACCAGGAGCCCAGTCCACGTCCTAGTGTGCGCAGCCACCTAGTGGCCTGTGACCACCCAGGAGGGACCTCAGGAGTCACCTGGCAGCTTGTCTGGCTGTGCAAACCACATGCCAATCTTCCTACTGGAAGGAGGGGAGCCAAGGCAACGTGCAGCCGTGCAAATCCCCGCCTGGCAGCCGAGCTGTGGCCTGGGGGCTGGCAGATGGAGCCTGGCGGACTCCTCACAGCTGCAACCTCGGCTCAAAAGCTCCTTTTGAAGCGATGACTCTGGCACCTCACGGAGCGCACGGCCTGCCACTGAGGGCATAAAATAATAATGCACACTTAGCATTTAGGGACCACTGTCAGGTTGGCCAAATCGGTAGTACTTGAATTTTCTATTTCTTCCAGGGGTTGCTTCCCAGAGAGATTTATCGTTGAGCCGCTAATAATGAAGCTGGCGCTAAAGAGAACTGGCAAGGCAGGAGTCACCCTCCTGTCGGGGGCTGGGAACAAAAACCAGCCAGAGTTCAGCCCCGAAGACGCACCAGCACCACAACCGTCAACCGACACGGCAGGGGAGGGAGGCAGGCACTTCTGGTCCCGCCGCCTCTAATCCAGCCTGTTTCTTATCCGAAGATGAAAGCAGTGGAGCATGAGAGACTATGGACTCTGAGAAACAAACTGAGGGCTTCAGAGGGGAGGGGGGAGGGGGGTGGGGGAATGGGATAGGCTGGTGATGGGTATTAAGGAGGGCACGTATTGCATGGTGCACTGGGTGTTATATGCAAGTAATGAATCATCGAGCCTTACATCGGAAACCAGGGATGTACTGTATGGTGACTAACATAATATAATAAAAAAACATTAAAAAAAAAAAAAAGAAGATGAAAGCAGTGGGCCACAGGATCCTTCATTCCCTTTCAGGTCAAACGGCCTGCGTCGTGGCCGCTTCTCGAGGCCGAAGAATGGAAGATTCAAACAGAGTCCATCCTCTCCAGGGGACTGTTTTCCATTCCTGCCTCGCTGACCGAGCTCAACAGCAAGGTCGCCACTTCCTGCGCGGGCTCTGAGTGCCCGTGACCCGGCCCCTCGAGAGGGGGCTGTAGAATTCTAGGAACAGAAAGGCGGGTCTATACCCTTTACTTTGCCGTCTGGCCGGCGACAAACAGAAGTGAGCCAGGGGCTTCTGGATGCCGGTCCTGCGGGTGAAATTTCACTGCTTCTTCATCCAGGTCCCTGCAGAGCAGCCCCTGCGGCCAGGTGTGGACAGTCAGCTGCCGGAGACGAACAGCATCCCGGTTCTTTACAGGGAGACCGTCTGCAACGCCCGGTCCCCCCCACCCCCCCGGGGACAGTCACACCTAGCGCTCTGCATGAGCAGACTTGCAGCTTCCAACACCTCCCCAATTCCAGGTGGAGACGTCAAATGGCCCATCTCTGGGAGAATGAGCCTCAGGAGACATGTGAACACACCAAGGAGAAGGTCTGGGGAAGCCCCCTCACCCCTTCCCCATCGGCGGCAAAGGGGGGTGATGACTGCATGAAACCCATGGTCCCCTCCAAACCCCCATGTTGTCAGGGCTGCCAGGGAGCCCAGCTAGAGGAGGACACCCCCAGGCCTCCCGCAGACCACAGGACCACGTGTGCTGGGGCCGTGGGACGAAGCTCTCGGAGAAGAGACTTCAATGGAAGTGTGCCAACAAGGATGTCTGGGGCGGTTCCTTGAAAGAAAGACAGACCAGCGAGCAAAACCACTTTGCTTTCCCTCGGTCCCCTTCTCCCTGGAATGTGAATGGAAGGCGGGCAGTCCGGCAGCGCACAGGGACCACAGGTGCCCTGAAGAATAGATGCTTGCCTGGGGGTGCTGGAGGTGGAACGCGCTGCGGCCCCAGCATCAGTGACCCACGGCAGCCGGCCTCCTCCTGCACCTAGCTTCTGTGGGAGGGAAACCAACTCCGACTTGACAAGATTCAGAATTCATTTGAGTCCTCTCTTAAATATCCCCAAATGCGATCCTCACTGCTGGGCCCCCCAGGCAACCACTCCACGCATGGGACGTGAGCCGGGCCGCCTGTGCTGCGGGCTGGAGCAGGTTTGGGTGGCGATCGAAGGGCCCCCGCTGACCCAGCCGCTTGGGCCCACGTGCTCTGCTCCAGGGCCCTACTGAACAGGCCACATCCGGCTCTGTGCCACCCCACTGCCCCCTCCTTTCCCTCCTTCCCCTCCTTCTCAGGCCAGCAGACGCCTGCTAGATCAGCGCCTGGCCTGTGTGTGGTGTTTTTCGTGTTCACCAGGAGGCACGAGGGAAGCTCTGTGGGCCCCCTTGTCCAGGCAACAGGAAGGCGCCAGAGTCAGAGCTGGAACCAAGGTGGGAGAGGCACAAAGCTCAGGCACACAGTGAGGGGGCCTAACACAATAGATGAAACAGATAAATAAAGAACAGAGGCCCTTGCAAAAAACAAAACAAAACAATACAAAAAAAAAAAAAAAACCCGCACTGCAAATGCCAGGAGGTAAAGATTGTTACCATGGCGATGCAGGGCTTGGGGCTGGGACAGCAGAAGCGCTGGCCGAGAACACTTGGTGGAAATGAAATGCGAAGAGCAAGCCGTGGGGACCCCGGTTCCCCTCTCTCCCACCTCTGCCATCCCAAGACAGATGAAGGCCCTCGAAGCCCAGCAGGGCGCAGGACGCCTTGACCTTTTCCCTCCAGGCCTTTCAGCAAGTACAGCGTGGTCTTCTGTTTGTTTGGAAGAGGCAGCCAGGCCCAGAGGTCCAGCGATGCTCTCCTGTCATGCTCACCTCCGGGACTGCTCTCTTCTGAGTCCACCATGTGGAATCAGGCTTCCGCCCCCCCACCAGCCCTGCTGTGATGCTGGGGAAAGGACTCTCACTCTTCCGGCCTTCCTCCTTGTCTTTCCATTTTATTTGGTGCCAGAGTCCCTCGTTATGGAAGGCTTCGTGACAGGAGTGAAAACTTCACACACCCAAAAATATGGTGCTCTGTTTCCTGGAACTGCTCTGAATTGGCTCCAGGGCCCCCCACGCCTGTTCACGGTGGGAGTCAGGAAAGGCAGGGCCCCAGGGAAGAGGACTCAAGTCCAACAGATAATGGAAGTTCAGTCTGGTTAGCTTCAAACTGTCTCCCTCAGCGTCACTGTTCCTTTGAGGTAAATGCCCCATCTTTAGGGTTTGTCCCCCACCCTCTCCCTAGCCCCCATGGGAGTGTGTTAGGGAAGCTGACCATTCCAGTGATCTGAAGGTTGGTGAGGACAGGCCTTGGGCCCACAGGTGTGACCTGTGTGTTCCCAGGACCCGAGGCCTCCCTAGGAACATTCCCTGGGCTCCATCACTAGGCATCCCATTGCACTTGCTATCAGGTCTGCAGGGGAGAGGCTGTGGCCAGTTGCTCACACAATTTGCACCTGGAGGGCCCCACTCACCGACCTACCCCATTTCTGCCACCTCTCAACATCAGCCATGTACCCTAGCTAGCCCCGGCTTAGGCCATCCCCCACAGCCTCTGCTACGGGGTCACATCGCACCTTGCCACCGCAGCTCCCCCAGCTCTCCTCACGCAGTTTCCTTCCAACCACAAATGAGCAGCTCCCCCTGCCCTAACACATCATCCCATCATTTCTTGATTGCCGTGACCTCCCCACATTGCAGTAGGGTTTGGTGATGTTGCAGAGTCCCCTAGAAAAAACAGTGAGGGGGGGGGGCTCTTCTCTTTGCTCTCCTTTGGACTCTCTGAGACGTCTACCATTCACCACAATCTCCCCTGGCTATTTTTCTAAGAGGTAAGAGTCAGGACCCTCACACTGGATGGTTATTACCCTTTTGCTCCAACCCGGAGGATTTCCACTTGCCCTTCCTGCCTGCAGGGGGTAGGGATTTACTCCCCATCCCAGCTGCCTTCTTTCCTACCTTAGGGACCTCACTGGTGTCAACCCCTTCATTCTCTCTGGAATCTCTTGTGGCTTAGTCTAGGTGGTAGAATGAGTCCAGTGAAGGAAGCCACGTATACGACACAAAGCATTTCAAACTTGTTAATAATTTTCTTTGAAGAAATATTGAATCACAATTATAATACTTATGAATTAAAAGATATGTCAATTAGGAATCAATACTATTATTGATCAATGGTATTAATCCTTTGACTATTTTACAAACTAGAAATGTTATAAACAAATTTCTGTATAAGTATATTTACATACTTAGATACCTTTTATAAGACACCAAAATTCTGGTCTAAACAAGCTGGCTGGGCATATAGGTCAGAAATTCACTTGCGTCTAATGGAAACCTCATTAAAGGGACTTCAAAAACCAGTGCTAATGGTATTCACACATCACAGAGTCTGAGTCTGGGCAGTCCAGGGTTGGAGCAGCTGCTCAACAAATCTGTTGGAAGCCAAGTGTCATTCTAACTTCCTCTTTCATCATCCCCAGAATGTTGGCATTCATCCTTAAGCTTGTTGCCTCTTAGTACAAGATGGCTGCAGCACCTCCAGACCTCACACCTGCATTTTGGTCAGAAATATGAAGGAAGAACCACAAAGGAAGGGGAGACATCAGAATCAGGAAAGCGAATCTTTCTAGAAACTCTCGAAAAATTTTTTTCAAAACAAAACATTTGTATTTGGTCCATTAGAGCCTGAGTCTGGAAACCACCTACAGAGAATCATCCTACAAGGATGGGGACAAATGACAACTCTGACACTGCTTCTATGTGAGAAGAGGGGCCATATTTACAGGGTTAAAAACACTCACAGCTCAGAGTAATAGGAGGAAATAAAACGGTGGCCCAATGGGGAGAGTGAGAGCTTCCCAGTGTTTCTCTAGGTATAAAAACCCCACAAGCCCCGAGAAGCGAGGGACCCTAGGCGGGGCCATTGGACAAAACTGTACTGAATTCTGTACAAGGAATTTTGAGAAAGCAAGTATTTTTAGCTACCTCCCTGAACATAACTAGGGTTTATGTAGTTAAAAAGGGGGGAGGATGGAGGAATGGGAATGAACATTGGGTGACATCGTCTACCAGGCATGGCATTAGGACAAGATATTCAATCTTTCTGGGCCTCAGTTTCTTCAGTTATCAAATGCATATTGGACTAGATATGAAAATTCCAACATTTTTCATCCAAGAGCTTCTAATAGTAGATGATAGCCAACGCCTTACCTGTTCCCATTTCAGAGAGAAAGCCCACAAAGGACCACGAAACTCCACTGAGGCCTCATATTTCATCTTGAAAACTCATGAGTTTTTTCACTCTAGGACATATGTTAATATAATTACAAAATATAAAAATGTGTTTTTAATCTACAAGTAAAGTCGTTAGCGGTTTGTCCTGTGACTGCACGCACCACCGCCTCGGGGCACATGCCCCCAAGTTTGAGCGACTCTTGCATTCAGCACGAAGTAGGACGGGATTTTCCAGGCTCCACCGTGGAAGGACTTGCGAGCCAGGCATTTGGAGAGCAGTGTGAAACCGGGGAGAGCAGTTGGCTGGTCCTGCTGAGGCCTGAACTAGAGCTTCCTTTTAGAAAAGACACCAGTTGGTCCCTGTGGATGCGCGCCAATGCATGCAGCTGTCCTCCACGTCCTGGAACTTGGATCTCTGCCTCGTAAACACTCTTCGCTTTGGCTCATGCTCTATTTGTCGGAGACTTCTTGACTTACCCTTGCAAATAGTGATGGCCCTATTCACCGGATGAGGTAGGAGGGCCTGTTGCTTCTTTCCCAAGCTCCACGAGCAATACCTGAGAAACAGACCTGCTCGGGTGTCCTCAAGACCAGGGTCAGAGAGGCAAACCCGAAGCAGCAGCTTCTACTTACTTGGCCCGCCCTCCTTAGTTCCGTCCTTCCCATCCGCACACCCAGGAGGAAGAGCTACAGAGGGGTCTCAGGGCAGGAGGGAAGGGAATGTGCCCCTCCCGCTATATCAAAACTTAGTCCTCTCTCCCCAAGGTTAAGCATTTTTTAAATACCCATTTTACGTACTAGTGATGATAAGAAACCATTGACTTTGAGAAGTGTCAATACATAGTCCTCTAAGTTGTGCCGCAGAGACCATCCGCGGGATGCTAAGAGGACAGTGGGGTGGGTGGAGGGCGCCCTGTGGAGAGATGCAGCAGTCTGTGGAACTCCTCAGGCGGATTCTCAGTGCACATCTTCATGTTAAAGATGCTAGGGAATTCTGTAGAAAGGAGACCTGTTTAACTTCAGGAAGCCCAGAATTTCCTAAGCTCGTATGAATGCGGAACTCTTTTTCATTGCTCACCTGTTAACCACAGGAGGACTGTGTTTCATGGCAGAGAGCCTTAGGAGACACGGCTCCATCTGGCTGGACTTCAGGGGACACTGGTCCATAGTCACACATGTTGTGAGAGCTCCCATGAAACCTCTACTGTCTAAGATCTGCAAGGAGAAGTCACAGGTCGTATCCTTTATTCTCAGCTGATGTTCTGCTCCGTAGAGCCTTGGGTCAGCTATCTCTTACTTCATCCCATCTGCAAAGCAAGGATGGCAATCCTTACTGTATAAAAACATTGTGGAAGTTGCTTGTGAAGTGTTCTAAGAAGGAAATGCTGATCATGTCTCCAAAGGACAAGTGGCATCTTGGTACGGACAGGTCTTACCTCCCTTAACTGTGCTCTGGCTTGGATTTGGACCGCAATGGAGCATGTTACAATTTACAGAGACTTGATTTTAAATTACGTGACTCTGAAAATGAAGCTTGTGATCAGCAGCAAAAAAAGGAAAGAGAAGAAAAAGGAACAGGAAGGGAATGGATTGAAGAGAGAAGTAACTGAGTGGAAGAGGAAAGGAAGGGAGGGCTGGGGCAGGGGCTTCTCAAAGACTTTAGTCTCCCAGACACACTGGGAGTGTCAGTGGTGTACACGCTGGCTTGCCCGCTCCTCCCTTCTCTGCCACAGCCCGTTAAATATGGGCGGGTCTTAATGCCTTTTTAAAAAACAAAAACCAAGAAGGAGCTGAAGATAATATCAGATGCTGCTCTTGTTATGTCAGCAAAGATTTCCCCCACATAATCCGATCTAATCAGACTGGATGAAGGACGCCGCAGAGGCGCCCACACAGTGCCTGGCAGTGGGGTCCGCACCGCTGCGTCATGAGTCGCAATCTGGGGCGACAAGAAGGCACTGGGAGGTAAAGAGGCTGCCTAGACAGAGGAGAGGTGGGGCCAGCAGGGTGGCTGCCCATAGGAACCCTTTCTCCCTTTTCCTGATTTGGGGGGAAAGAAAATAAGAAGGACTATTTCGTGAAATTTAAGACTGCCATTTACCTCTGAGCCATTTCAAATTGTCTTAAAGGGAAAAGGTCAGGGGTGAATAAGTAATAAACACAAAGAACAAAAGGAAGATGGCATGGAAGGACTCGGGATACCAGGTCAAAAGATCTGGGTTCCAACTTGAATGCTGGCAGCTAAATCTTTATGTGCCTGGGATCCCGGCTCCTCCCAGAGCCTCGATTTCCACATCGACGGGATGAGGGTAACGGCGTGTCCTTCACGGGCTTGTGAAAAGCAGTTGCGATCCCACGGGCGCACATTTACTGTCCCCCCACAGGCGATAGTAAGTGGGGTCAGATTTCCTGTCCCCTCTTCCCTGTTGTTGCTCACCAGATTGAGCTGAGGACGCTGGAATGAGGTTTGAAACTCAGCAGCCTACCAGGAGTCATTCACATCACTTCAAATCACTCGCGGCGACTCCATCGTGCTGCTAAAGACTATAATCATCTCGATGCTTTTTCTGCTTTTAAACATAAATATTTTAGAATAGGGAACATTACCAGCAGCCAGTTCTTTAAAACCTCCCACATGAGGAACGCAGCTAGTAAAAGAGGTTGATAATGCACAAGCTTGTGTTAAAAACATTGAAATATAATGAAGTTACCGACAGCTTCCTAATCTTTCACACTATCTGGGCTTCTGATTTTACTACTTTCTTTTAGGTCTGCTCAGTGACAGGCTTATAAAAAAAAAAAACTACATTCTTAAAGATCACTAAGATTAGCATTTTCATGTAATTCCTTTTAATCAAGAACCAAAGGAGATGGCACCACAGTCCCCATGAAGCCAGGCTCCACCCCTTCCCCAGTCCCGCCCATCTAAGATCAGGAAGTCCAGGTCAATGGGCACACCCAATAGGAGCTCTCCTTGGAGATCTGCTTTTTCCAGTGAGTCCTGGTCCGGGCTGAAACCCTACCATTTGGGCCCCTCCTTCCCCTTCTGTTGATAATTTTCTTCCTGCCCTCTTCTCCCACCCTGTGGGCCATTTCTCTTCCTAGTCTGTCATCTTACCCCACCTGACCTGCTCCAGGGAAGGCCCCCTGCTTTCCATCCTCCTCCTGCCTTCCAGGCCAAGCCATCAGGTTGGTTCTCGGTGTCAACTTGTCCATCCAGACACCTGCCTGGCTAACTCAGCCTGGGACCCTGCCCCACCAGGCATATCCTGACCCCAACATGGGCAAGGCCATCCCAGACCCTCACAACACCTGTCAACTGATCAGGGACAGAACTTTCCTAGGACTACCAGGAAGCAACATGGAGGGATGCAGAGCCTTTGGCTTGGAAGGAGGCTGCAAGGTGGAGAAGCAACCCCCGGCATGACCAGAGCTAAGGAGTTATCAAGCCCAGACTGATGGATTGAAGGTGTTGTGGTCCCCTCCCCCAGAGAACCAGACTTCCTTTTCTTGGTCCTCCTTCAGTCTTTCTCTTCCCACCCCAGTCCCCTCCCTTTCTTTGACCCATCTCCCTCTTTCCCTTCTAAAGCCTAAGCAATGGCAAGATTAATTGGATTCACTGGAAGCCATCTACAAATCTGAACGGAAGCTCAGGAAAGATGCCCTTACGAAAAAGAAAACAAAGTAACAGAAGAGATAAAACAAAGGAAGCTGGGGCTTTTAAAATGTATCCACTGAAGCCAGGACATAAGACTAGAATTAGGTAAAAGCCATTATCTGAGGCCATGGCCTGCAGTTACCACCAATGTACAAGTGATTCATGTTTTCCTCTCCAGCCTCTCCTCTGAGCTCACACCTGCCCACCAGCGGACACCTGACACCCTGACAATCTCAAAATGATACATCTAAGGTAACACTTTGCTCTTTCACCCCAAACTCAATCTCCTCATGGGTTTCCATTCTCAATTCATCCTCCTGGACACACCAGAAATCTGAAAGTGGTTTTGGACCCCTCCCTTCCTTTCCATGGGAAGCGTGTTCGACCTGTAACCGAGTCCAGTTGAGTTTGTTACCTAAACAGCTTTTGAAATAGTTCGCTTCTTGCCACTTACACATATTCCACCCTGGTCCAAGTTGCAATCATGTCTCGCCTGTTATAAACACCTCCTTCATGTGCCTTTCTGCACCGATTCCCTCCATTCCACTGTGGATAACAGAACCATAGTCATCTTTTCAGAACATAGATCTGTATGAGCACATTTTACTCACACACACACACACACACACACACACAGACATAGGACATTATGTCAGTTTCAGGTGTACAATGTGATGAGTCAGTCTTGGTATGATCTCCATGATAAGTCTAGTTAATATCCATCACCGTACATAGTTACAAAACACTTTTTTGTTCCTTGTGATAAGAACTTTTAAAGTCTACCCTTGGGGCAGCTGACTTGGTTTCAGCTCAGGTCATGATCTCAGCACTGTGATATTAAGCCCCACATCGGGCTCTGTGCTCCATGCAGAGCATGCTTAAGACTCTCTGCCCCTCCCTCCCCTCAAATAAATAAATAAATCTTTAAAATAAAATCTATTCTCTTAGCAACTTTCAAATGTGCAATACGGTGTGATTAACCATAGTCACCGTGCTGTATATCACATCCCCAGGACTTATTTTATAACTGGCAGTTTGTTCCTTTTCATTCCCTTCACCCATTTCACAAACGCGCCTCCCCCTGCCTTGGTAACCCCTAATCAGTTCTCTGTATCTACGGACTTGCTGTCTTTATTCCACACGTCAGTGACATCAGATGGTATTTGTCTTTCTCTGTCTGAGGCATAACGCCCTTGAGGTTCCTCCATGTTGTCACAAAGGGCGAGATTTCATTTTATAAGCATTTTTCTCTTTATTCTAATAACAGTTTCTTCTTATTATCTGGAAGATAAAGACCAAAATCTCTAACAGGGCCTGGAGAGTCCCGTCCCTGTGGGGAACAGACCCAGCCTACCGGGCCTCACCTTATCACCACATCCCTTATTTTAGGTACTCTGAACACACTGGGCTTCTTTCAGCCCCTCTAACCAGACAGGTCCCTTCCCAGGTGGCTTCCCCTGCCTACGAAAGGTTCTCCCACCCTCCTGCTCTCGGCCTTGGTTACTCTTCTTTTCCATCTCACCTCCATCCCTCTCCTTAGGAAAGCCTCCCCCACGCCCATCTCCAGGAGTACATCAATTACCCCCTCCCATCTCCCTGTACTTCCTTCGGTAACCAATCACAGTAGTAATTCTACATTTTATTTGAGTATTTTTAATTAATATCCATCCCCCCATCGGGCTGTGGACTCCTTGAGGACAGAGATTGTGTCTTCTCTTTTTTCTGCTCTGCCTTATATCCCTAGCACTTGACACAGGTGGCCACAGTGCAATGTTAATGGCAGATATTACCAAAAGGGTTGCATAGCCTTGGGAAGATTCTTGAAGCCCTGTACCCTGGGGCTCAGTTCTTCCTTCTCTAAAATGGGCATGGTAACAGTGCTTCCCAGGAGACTATAATTATAAAAGATATGCAGGTCTGCTGTTAATGTTTGCTTGCACAAAGTTCATGCAATGAACCTAAACCCTTTAAATATGCTGTTCTTGATTTCTGTATTAAATGTTCTAACTATATACATTTTAGCCTTATCAATATTTCTAAGTACCAACAGTGTACCCAGAATTGTCCAAGGTATAATGGTTATGATTTGTGTCCAGGAAACTTACGTTTGTTTAGAACTGATATTAATCTCAATGGAATCAAATAACAAAATTAGGTGTTCTGAGGTGCGTACCCTCATTTATCGTCTACCTTTCATTTTACAGTCCCCACCTGCAGAGGCAGTCTCTATTATCTCTGCTCTACAGATGAGAACTGGAAGCAAATAAAGGTGGCATCACTTGCCCAAGGGCAGAGTCAGCAACAGAAAAGGGAATGATACTCATAATAATTTGCATTTGTGAAGTGCTTTTCCCACTGAAAAATCCAAAGCTCTTAGCAATGCACAATTTAATTTATCATTACAAGAATGTTATGAGGTTAAACAAGACGTATTGATGTCCCTAAGAGGGAAAAGTTTTAAAATACAGCTGTGTAGCTAACTTCATAACCATGCAGTTAGACTGGATAAAAAAAATCATATTTTGCATCACACTCAAATATGGATTATTAGGAACTCAGCGAGAGTTCCAAGGCAGAGTAAATTACTCAGTCAGGGTTCTCCCGCTCTTTCTCTTGCTTCCTGCTCCCCAAGTTTAAACCAGAGCAAAAAACACAAGGTAGGCATTTAAGGGAACGCATGTGAATGTAGATTCAGTCAAACGTGACTCTTCTCTACACTTACCACTGTGACCTTACGCAGGAAACTTAATCTTAAATGAGCCTCTTTTCTCATTAGTAGAATGGGTACAATAACGCAACTACATATATAGTTAAATATTAAAAAGAAAGCAGGTGTCCAGCATGGTGTTTGGACCAAATGGCTGTTTAATAGTGGTTGATATTAATATTTATATCTATCTGTAATAATAAATGGTTTTGCATGTTTTTTTAAGTTGCAAACAAATGGCCAAGTTAATTAGGCAAGAAATTCTGAAGACCAAACATTTGCATGGAGTTCAGGTAAATGTGCAGAGAGGGTCAGTTGAGAGTAACTAGCAGGCTCCACCCTCCCATGGGGTTCCAAATTCTCATTTAAGGGCACCACTCTTCCCCATTCCATTTCCAACGGAACTCATCTATGGTGGATCTGCAGCCAAAGCTGAAGAGGGCTTTCCCAGGTTGGACCTCAGGGATAGGGAGAAATGTGGAGAAAGATGGCACCTGGGAGACTTTCTCAAACCAATCCAAAGGAAAGGTCAAAGAACAAACCAAGAACAATGCAAGTTCTAAGCTTGAGGATCTGCCAGAGATGCCCCTGGGGGAATATTCCTGGAGAGAAATGACTGAAGAACTGAGAAGCTGAACAAAAGTGCTTTTCTGAGATACCAAAACCAAACCTTCCCTGGAAGACAACCAGGAAACTTCCACACCACCCAAGATGTAGCACAATGTCTGAGACTCCATCTGTTAGGGAAACTCCTATCAGGCAAACAGAATGCCTTCTTTAAAACACGAAAGCCTTTGGCGAGCAGAAGTGGGCAATCTGCAGTTTACTGCTTACGGCCAAACAGTTCAATCCCATGCTCTTGTCCTAGTATCTCGCTGAGAATGGAGGTTTCGGGGAATCAAGTCCAGGAGGGAGAGTCACTTTGGAAGTGATGGCACCATTTGGCAGGAGTCCACAGAGCGCAGACACCATGGACATAAAGGAGGGAGTCAGTGAAAGCCCAGGAGGCTGCATCATGCACCAGGAATCTCCTCAGAGTGTGAAAGACTTTTCATACATAATTTAAGCTGGAAATTGTTTTCTTCTAGAGCAATTAAAGAAGAAATAAGAAAAAGAAATAAAAAGCATCCAAATTAGAAAACACGAAGTAAAATGACCTCCCTCAGCACATGACACGATCTTATAGGCAGAAAACCCTAAAGATTATACACCACACACACACACTCTCTCTCTCTCTCAAATTGTTAGAATAAATGAACTCAGCAAAGTTGCAGGATACAAAACCAACACACAAAAATCACTTGCATTCTTATATATTAACAATTAACCATTAGAAAAGGAAATTCAAAAAATAATTCCATTTCCTGTTGTATCAAAAAATAAAAGAAAATAAAATGCTTAGGGATAAACTTAACCAAAGAGGCCAAAGAGCTGTATGCTGAAAACCACAAAATGCTGCTACAAGAAATTAAAGAGATACAAACTAATGGAAACATATCCAGTGTTCACAGATTGCAAACTTAATATTGTTAACATGACAGCACTAACCAAAGTAGTCTACAGTTCACTGCAATCACTATCGATATTCCAAAGACGATTTCTACAGAAATAGATAAATCCATACTAAAATGCACATGAAATCTCAAGGGACAAAACAGTCTTAAAAAAGAAGAAGGGGGTGCCAGGGTGACCGTTGGTCAAGCGTCCAACTCTTGATTTCAGCTCAAGTCATGATCTCAGGGTCATGAGATCAAGCCCCATGTAGGGCAATGTGCTGGGCATGGAGCCTGCTTAATACTCTCTTTCTCCCTCTCCCTTTGCCCCTCCCCCAACCTCTTTCTCTTAAAAAAGAAGGAGGAGGAGGAGGAGGAGGAGGAGGAGGAGGAGGTAATTGGAAGTTTCAACTCCAAAACTTACTATAAAGCTACTGTAATCAAAATAATAAAGACAGACTTATAGACAAATGGAATGGTCCAGAAATAAACTCTCGCATATATGGTCAAATGATTTTCAACAAGAATGCCAAGACCACTCAATGAGGAAAGGGCAGTCTACAACAAATGGTGCTAGGAAAACTGGATATCCATATGCAGATGAATAAAGCTGAACCCAAACCTTACAGCATATACAAAAATTGACTGAAAATGTATCATAAATATAAGAGCTAAAAACCATAAAACTCTTTGAAAAAAGACGGGGGGAAAGCTCATGACATTGGATTTGATTTCTCAAATACAGTACCAAAAGCACAGGCAACAAAAGAAAATAATAAATTGGACTACGTCAAATTTTAAAACTTCTATGCATTGAAGGACAGAGTCAACAAGTGGAATGGTAACCCTCTCAATGGTAGAAAATATTTGCAAATCGTATATATGATAAGGGGTTAATATTCAGAATATATAAAGAATTCCTGCAACTCTATAACAAAACCAAATAACCTGATTAAAAATGGGCAAAGGATTTCTCCAAAGATAATTGAATGGTCAATAAACACATGAAAAGGTACTCAAGGTCACCAATCACTAGGGAAATCAAAACTGCAATATTATTGAAAAGAAAAGAAAGAGAAAGAAAGAAAGAAAATAACAAGCGTTACCAAGGATGTGGGGAAATTGGAGCCCACATGCACTGCTGGTAAGAATATAAAATGGTGCAGCCCCTGTGGAAAACAATCTGGTGGTTCCTCAAAAAGTTAAACCTAGAATTACTACGTGTTCCAGAAATTCCACTTCTGGGTATATAACCAAAAGAAATGAAAGCAATAATTTGAACAGATATTTTTTGCACACATATTCATAGCAGCATTATTCACGATAGCCAATTTGTGGAACAACCCAGTGTCTATCAATGCACAGATAAACAAAATGCCATATACGCATGCAATGGAATACAATTCGGTCTTAAATGCGGAAGGAAATATTGACATTTGCTACCATATGGATGAATCTTGAAGACATTATGTGAAGTGAAATAAACCAGTCACAAAAAGAAAAATATCATTTGAGTCCACTTACATGAAGTACCTAGATAGTCAAGTTCATAGAAATAGAAAATAGAAGGGTGGGGTTGTTAGGGGCTAGAGGATTGGGGACATGGGGGATAACTGTTTAATGGCTAAGGGTTTCAGTTTGAGATGATTTTAAAAAGTTCTCAAAATAGATAGTGGTTGAAGTTACACAACATTGTGAGTGCCCTTAATGCCAATAAAATATATACTTAAAATGGTAAATTTTATGTTATGTATCTTTTATCATAATGAAAAAAATTTTAATGAAACATTTAGGTGAAATCTAATGAAACATACACAGGAATTATATGTTGAAAACAACACAACACTGACGAAAGAAATTGTTAAAAGACCTAACTCTAGAGAGAAATATACCATGTTTATGGGTTAGAAGAATCAACCCAGTAGAGATGTCAATTCTCCCCAAATTAATATACAGATTTATCATAATACCTGTCAAAATCCCTGCAAGAGTTTTTGTAAGTATAGATAAAGTGACTATAAACTTTATACAGAAAGGCAAACTTGAAGAACCAACACAAATTTGAAAAAGAAGAATAAAGTTGGAGGAATCAGTCTACCCAATTTGAAGACTTATAATATAGCTACAGTAATCAAAATTCTGTGGTATTGGCAGAAGCACAGACTTACAGATCAATAGACCAAAATAGAGAACTCAGAAATAAACTCATACAAATATGCCCAACTGATTTTTGACAAAGGTGCAAAACCAATTCAGTGGGAAGGATGGCCTTTTCAACAAATGCTGCTGGAACATTTGGACATATCAGCATTTGGACTCCCAGAAAAAAAAAAAAAAGAACCATGATCTAAGTGTCATACCTTATAAAAAAAAGTAACTCAAAATGGATCATAGACTTAAACGTAAAAAATGTAAAACATAACGATAGGAGAAAATCGTCAGGATCTAGAGCTAAGCAAACAGTTCTTAGACTTGACTCTAAAAGCATGATCCATAAACAGAAAAAAATTATACATTTTTAACATTTTTCATCAAAACTAAAAACTTTTCGCTCTGTGAAAGACCTTGTTAAGAGGGTGAAAAGACAAGCTCTAGCCTGAGAGAAAATATTTGCAAAGCATACAACTGACCAAAAAACCTAGTATCTAGAATATATGAAGAACTTAACATTAAAAAATACACAAGTCAATTAGAAAATAGTCAAAAAATATGAAGACACATTTCACCAAAGAGGATACAGATGGCAAATAAGCACAAGAAAAGATATTCAACATCACTAGCAATTAGGGAAGTACAAATTAAAACCACATTGTGATATCACTCCACATCGATTAGAATGACCAAAAAAAGTGATAACACCAAATGCTAGTGAGGATATGGAGAAACTGTCACTCACACATTGCCGGTGATAATGTAAAATGGTACAGCTACTCTGAAAAACCATTTGGACACCTCTCAGCATCCCAATGAGAAAGGAGAAGTTGTAATTGGATATTGTGTTAGTGGACAGGCTGAGTTCTGCTGTGCTAACAAACCATATGAAAACGTCAGTGCTTACCCAACAAAACAGTCTTTGTTCATGGGAGTGACTCACAGATGGAGGCTGACAGAGGCTGTGTCAACATATACTCTCCCAGTCACCAAGGCAGGACAATGAGGACTCGCAAACTAATTCTACTAGTTTCTGCCCTGAAGTGGCCCACGGTGCTTCTGCTTCCAGGGACGCCCGCTTCTGGCAGGGAGGGCCTCCACCACTCAGGTGTTTGAGTCAAAAGAAAGAATGCTTGCTTGCAAAGGGCGGAGGAAGTGTTCTAGTTAGTATCTGATTACAGTAGTAATCCCCCTTATCTGAGGGGACCGTCCAAGACCCCTCGTGGACGCCTGAAACCACAGATAGCACGGATCCCTATGCATACTCTGTTTTCTCCTATACATTCATCCTATAGGAGAATTTAATTTATAAATGAGGCACCATAAGAGATGAGCAACAAGAATTAATAAAATAGAATAATTACAACAATAAACTGTGATAAAGTTATGTGAATGTGGTGTCTCTCTCTCAAAACATCTTATTGTCCTCTACTCCTCATCTTGTGATGATGTGAGGTGATAAAATGCCTACGTGGTGAGATGAAGGGAGGCGAAAGACGTAGGCGCTGTGGCATTAGGCTTCTGCTGACCCGACAGTATGTCAGAAGGAGGGTCATCTCCTAGATCATAGTCGACCGTGGGTAACTGAAACCACAGAAAATGAAAGAGGATAAGAGGGGACTAGGGTCTTACTCTAACTTATCTTGAATGAAAAATAAAAGGGACCTGGGAAAATTCTTTTGCCTAATACTTGTCAGATATTTCTGAGTTCCTAGCTCCCTGCTTAATTTTTTTTTAAGATTTTATTTATTTATTTGAGAGTGAGAGAGAGCACAAGCAAGAGGGTAAGGGGAGAGGGAGAAGCAGACTCCCCGCTGAGCAGGGAACCCGATGTGGGACTCGATCCCAGGACCCTGAGGTCATGACCTGAGCTGAAGGCAGACGTTTAACTCACTGAGCCAGCCAGGAGCCCCCTAACTCCCTGTTTTATACAACACCCAATACATTAAGTAGGGCCTGGCAAAGAGAAGGAGTCCTCTCTGACCAGCATCCTCAGAACAGTCGGCACTCACACACAGCAAAAGACCCTAATGCTTTCTGCAAAACCACTACCCTGGCACCACATGCAACCAGATGCTTAGAAAGACATTTTGAGGAAGTCAGTGATCAGAAAATCAATGCAGTAGAGGATTTTACTTATGGCTGCACATAAGCAGACTAGCAGGGTGCTAAACAATTGAATCCAGAGGCACCTGGGTGGTGCAGGGGGCTGAGCGAGCAAGTCTTGATTTCGGCTCGGGTCACGATCTTGGGGTCCTGGGATCGAGCCCCACATCGGGCTCTGCACTCAGCAGGGAGTTTGCTGAAGACTCTGCCTCTCCCTCTGCCCCTCCCCTCCACTCTCTCTCTCAAATAAATAAACCTTTAAAAAACAACAACAACAATTGAATTGAGTACAATAGGATACTAGCTTCATCTCAGCCATACACTAAGAATAGCGTTCATGGGGACTATTCCCCCTTATGAAGGATCCTGGCCCCTCCAGTCACCATGGCTGAAGGAGCAGCTGCTCTGCGGCCACGGCACCTCTCACTCTGTCGGCCATTGCTGAGAAGTCCACGTGGGCACCCACCTAAAGACAGCCATCCTTAGGTTGGCCTTTGACCCAGGCCTTGATGAAAAAGAGAAACAAGTTGTATCCACTCACATTCTCAGGAATCCAAATTAAGAAAAGCTTATAGGAAAAGTAGCAATTCGCAGAGGAAGTCAAACCCAAAAAGTCAGGATGACGAAAGATGGCGGGCAGCCACAATAGAGCCAAGAGAAAGCCCAAGTTACCAGCAAATGAAACTCGGAGCAGAGAGAGTGGAGCCTATGGGCAGAGGTGGGTGGAGGGGCCAAGGAAAGAGCCTGGAGCTAACAATTAACCCGGAGCCTTGCGCCCTCCTTCCTCCTCCAGCGGCTGATCTTAGAGGCTGATAATCCCGTTTTCCTAAACAAAGACAGTTCTCTCCCTAAGAGGAACTCTCCTGCGGGCTGTTAACATGCCTCTTTCTTACCCTACTACGAATTAAAGTACAGCCTACCCTAGGCCTCTAAATCCATCAAAGGGATTAGAAATCTGCTGTTCCAACTACCAAAAAACAAAACAAAACAAAACAAAACCCTACCAAATCAATAGCCAGGGTCAACCGCACGATCCCAGTTCCCACTGGCTCCATCAGACAGAATGACGGCCTCTGTAATACACAGAAAGGTCTCGGCCAGTTGTGGCCACGTACTGACAACTTCCATGTCAACAGAGCATTAGGACTTTGCTTGTCTCAGATCTGCACCCCCAGTGAGCCCCACTAACTCCGAAACCACACACACACCAGCAAGGACAAAACATGCCTGGTGCGAGCTCTGTCCAGTCACAACCTCCTTGGGCCTGGCGTTCTCATCAGCAAAACAATGGACCTGGACCAGAAGAGCTGATCCGAACAAGACACCAGAAAGCTCGAGCATTTCTGTGCGGGGAGCCTGGAAGCCGGCATGGGAGATGAGAGACAAGAGGGAGCAGGGCTGAGTGCCAGCCCTACCTGCACCCCCATCTCTAAGAGAAGCAGCTCGACTTTGACCCCATCTTCACACTGGGCTACATGTTCAGCATGCAATGAAAGAAATGCTGCCATTGCTGAAAGCGCTTGAAAATCATGGGTCCAGCTGATCTCTAAGTTCCCATCAGCAACTTCTGTTCGTCTACAGCAACGCACTTGATATTCGAAGAGCAACAGTTTCTGCAACACTTAGCAGACCCTTATGACTTCAAGTCAGAATGTACATCCAGGGGGGTCTGATCTAGGAGCTGGGGAGCTGGGGAAGGGATTGCGGGCCGGGGCCACGCATATCCAGGCCCACAGCAGCCTGTGACCCGCATGGCCCTTCGGCTAAGAGTTGGGCCCAGCCTGTAACTGGGGAAGGGCTGCTAAGTGGGATAGGGGCTGTCTTCCTCCAGAGCCTATGTCTCTCTGTATTTACTTCCTTCTTCTTCTTCACTAACAGAATCCCATTATGTAAGTCAGCCAGTGCCACCCAGAATTAAAGACAATTCCCAGCCCCCCTGCAGCCATTTGTGAACAAATGGTTACAGTGCAGACAATGAAATACAAGCAAAAGTGTGGTCTGGGACTTCTGAGCAAGGTTTTCAGCAAGGGGACAGTGTCTGGTGCTCAGCAGCCATCGTATACCTCAGAGACTCGCACTAAAATGACAGAACCACAGGAGAGCGGGAGCCTCGGTCCCCGATGACCTCGGAGACACCATATCAGCCTGGACTACGCTTCTAGATTCCCTCTGTGTGAAGGACATAAACTTTAATCTTGTTTAATCATTGTTATTTTGAGTTTGAGGTCACATTGAGTTTGACCCAATCTGGCAAATAATTAATGCCCTGAAGTAGCATCCAGTAGTAACAAGAGAACCTAAAACGTCACAGTTATTGGAGGAGGTCAGATGGCAGGTGACAACAACACAGATCGTCAGCTGAAAAGTGGGTGGGCCTTGTTATGCAGGGGCACAGTGTTTGGTAAAAAGGTCACCTATGGATCCGTGGATGAGAGACCACAAGCTGAGATCTGTGTGTAGGATTGGCAGAGGGGCGCCTGGGCGGCTCCGAGGGTGAAGCTTCTGCCTTTGGCTTGGGTCATGTCTGAGGATCGAGCCCCCCATCAGGCTCCCTGCACAGCGAGGCGTCTGCTTCTCCCTCTTCCTTGCCCCTACCCCCTCTTCCTGTGCGCTCTCTTTCTCTCTCTTTCTCAAATAAATAAATAAATAAATAAAATCTTTAAAAAAAGAAGAAGTAGAAGAAGAAGAATTGGTGGAGAGAATTCAGTTGGCAGGTTGACTGCAGTGGCCTCGGAATGGGTCAGCTTGCCCAGGCCCAACCGCTCTTCCCAGAATGCCCTGGCCCTAGGTTTCCAGCAGGGTGGGCCACAGGAGAGGTTCCCAGAAGACTTGTAGGAGCCAGGAGCGGCAGCGTTCTGTGGCTCACACACAGCATCGCTGAGCTGCTGACTCACCCCTTTGGTAGGAAGCAGCAGCTGGACCTGCTCCACTTCCCCCAGCTCCTCCTCCAGAGATAGACCTCCAGCTCACAGCTATGCAGCCCACGCATGGCTCTCACTTACAAGTTTGCTGCTCTTGAGGAATGCCCTGCTGTCACCGTCTTGAAATTCTTAATTTTTAAAGAGGTGGCCCTGCCTTTTCACTTTGCACTGAATCCAGAATAGTATATAGGCCGTGCTGCCCCTCTGGTTAGACCCTGATGTAGCCTTCTTGTTTCCCTTTTAACAAAGTCTTATCACAGAGTGATCCAGCCCCAGGAGGAGAAGAGAAAACAGCCCCGGGGGAGGGAAAGCTATCTGCCCGCAGTCCCTGCTTTTGCACCCCTGACAAAGCATGACAAGGGGTAGCTGGAAAGCAGCCATTACGAGGAAATGAGATGACCATCTGCACAGGGAAGAGGTGACCTGCAGGCAAGATGATTAGCCTCATGGCCAAGTGCTCTGTTTCGATGGCCTGAGCCATCAAGTCGGAGGGAAGAGCCAACAGAAAATGACAGTAGTCTGCAGGCTGAAACACGACATGTAGATAAGAGACCTTTGGCTGATGATTCCCATGCAAAATGAATTGAAAGAAGATAATCTAAAAGGGTACTAACTTTTTCAGTCATTCTAAAGAAATTCCAATGAGGCGGGCAACACCCGTGCAGGGTCACTGCCAGAACGGCCATGGGTTTTCCACTCTCACCTTTTCTGACATTCGTCGGATTTATGTGTTTCCTGTTCCTTCTCCACCAATAGTGGTTTGACTGGGACAGACATTTGTTCTTTAGTTTGTAGGCAACATCTCGAGCCTCCAGAGCAGACTGAACAGCGCTCAGAGTCCTGGGGGAGGTGCTGGTGCGTCTGAGGAAACACACTCCTCCAGGGGAGCCGAGCACACTGCAAATAAGGTGAAGCCCGTGGGCGTTCAGTGAGCTCGCCAAGATCCAATGTCCCTTTCCTTCTTGGGAACAAAATCCCAGTGGACCCAGAATAAAAGATCTTGTTTGTCAGCTTCCTGTGGTGAGGCAGTGTCATATGACTTAAATTCTGGCCAAGGATGTGTGAGCAGAAAGGTTGTACAGGACTTCAGGGGAATCTCCTTAGACAGGACAGGGGCTGTGCCCTTCTGTTCCTCCTTCCTGCGGACTGGAATGGAGTGTGGTGTCAAGGCCTACGCAGTCATTTTGGATCACGAAGGCACATCCTAGGTGGGTAGATCAACACGGTGGGAGTATAGGTCTCTGGGGGGTGTGGAACCACCTTACTAGACTTGACCTCCAGACCCCTCTCATATGAGAGGAAAGTAAGCCTTCAGTTTGTTCAAATTACCGTTAGTTGGGGTCTTCTTTCACCAGCAGCCCGGCCTCTGAGCTAATAGAGTCCAGTGGCCCTGAATTCCAGCTGTTCACCAGAATCCAAGTTTAGCTTGAGTATCTGAGCACATTGGCCAGACTACACTTCCTACCTCCCTTGTAATTAGAGATGGCCATGGGTGACAGAACTCAAGCCATGGGAACATGAGTGGATTTTAGGACATGGTAGTGACTCCTTCATCCTCTTTGTCCTCTTCTTCGAGCTGGATGTCAACAAAAATAATGCCGGAGATGATGGTGGGATCACACACTAAAGGGAGCCAGAGTCCCTGAATCACTGTATGGATCAGGACTCCCTAACAACCAGAAACAACCACTGGGTCTAATCGTGTGAGGGAGAAAGAACATTCTAACATGCTTGACTTATTATCCGTTTGGAATCTCTTTGTTAAAGGAGTCTAGCCTTTCCTACCACAGGCTTACAGGGAAAGGCTAAGAAGCACAAGATAGAGAGTGTTGGGCCCTGGTTGTGAGCACTTCAGTTCTAAGTTCTAATTCCAGCAGAGGACTTGGAAGAGGAGCACTGATCAGGAAACCTGACCCAAAATCCTGTCATGCAGACAAGACAATCTGTCTGGCTGGGGGGAAATTACAGTTCAACGGACTCTTTGGTGATTATGATTCACTCCATGTTCACTGAGCAGCAACATAATGCAGACTGCACTTGCTGGCCGAGCTGAGCCCTCTGATATAGGGGTTCCTTGGCTGGCAGTGACCCAGGCACTGGGCAGAGCCCAGGGTTGAAAACTGAGAGAGCCTCAGGGAGCTCGAGACTGACCTTGCTGACTTTACTGGGGAGTTAAGCTAGAAGAAGCCTCTACAGGCAGGGCCCCAAAGTTCTTGCCAGGAATGAGCTAACTGTATGAGCACCAAACATGGTCAACAAACCAAATCAATATGGAAACCATGCCACTTACTGCATTTCAATTTAGAAACTTCTATAGGTCCAACAAAAGTATAGCATGGTGGTTAGTCTCCAAACCAGTTACTGCCATTCAAATCCTGACCCTGTGACCAGAAGCTAAACCAACTAGGCCGTCACTTCTCTGAGCTTCAGTTCACCCATCTATAAAATGGAAATCATTAACATAACTTCCTCAGAAGCCCATAGGGTTAAGGGAAGTAATGCATACAAAACATTAGCATGGGGGCGCCTGGTGGCTTAGTCAGTGAAATGTCTGCCTTCGACTCAGGTCATGATCTCGGGGTCGTGGGATCGAACCCCGCATCAGGCTCCTTGCAGGGAGCCTGCTTCTCCCTCTGCCCTTTCCCCTGTTCATGTGCTCTCTCTCTCTCTGTGTCAAATAAATAAATAAAATCTTAAAAAAAAAAAAAAACACTAGCATGAACCCTGGTATATGGTAAGCACTCAAAAGCCGCTACCTATCAATATTAAGGCCATAGTGTATGCCTTTAGTATACTTTAATTACAGCAAAAACACATCAACTCCACTGCTACCACTGACGGCATTAACATTGCTTATATAATCTCATTTTGGACAAAGACACCTATAAGCAGCCATTTGAAACCCAACCTTTTATAAGTAGAGTACCATCTGTGATCTATTTTGCACATATATACACAATAATATTTCAGATAAATACGCATGCCATTTACTTAGTAAACTGCAGGTCCTTTAAAAATTTAAGTGGATTTATGACCACTTGGTGTTATATTATCTCCTCAATCAATATTCACTCACTTATCCAGCAGATATCTGTGATGGACCCAGTAGCTGCCAGGCACTGGGCTGGGCTCTAGGAATGATCAGAACAAGATGGCAGGGTTCTCACCCTCCCAGAACTTATATTCCCGTGGGAGTACCAAAAAGGCCACTACTATTGTCATGGGAGGTCAGCAGCATTCTTGGGCAATGTATAGCAGTCTTAATGTTCAGAAAGTCAAAATCCTTGAGGTTATGTAAAGTTCTTCCCCTCTCTGTGATTCTCTTGTCCCATCAGATGCTGTCCAGTAATGGTTACTTGGCTCCTAAGGCCATCTTTAATATCACTTTCTTTGCCCGAATCTAAATATAGATGCTTCCTCCAAGGTCCTCACACGTCCTAGTATAAGAGAAACTTACCCCTGAACTAGGATGATCGGTAGGGGAATAAAGAGATAAAGAAAGGGGGGGTAATCAGAAGGGGGAATGAAGCATGAGAGACTATGGACTATGAGAAACAAACTGAGGGCTTCAGAGGGGAGGGGGGTGGGGGAATGGGATAGACCGGTGATGGGTAGTAAGGAGGGCACGTATTGCATTGTGCACTGGGTGTTATACGCCAACTAATGAATCATCGAACTTTACATCGGAAACCGGGGATGTACTGTATGGTGACTAACATAATACAATAAAAAACATTTTAAAAAATTTTAAAAAATTAAAAAATTAAAAAAAAAAAAAAGAGAGAAACTTACCCCTGAAAATCCCCAGTGTTTCACCTTTCCCTACCAATGTTTGCTCAATTGGGAGACACCTCTTCTGAAAAAGAAATTGAGATTTTCTGGAGATTTGTCTGTACCCTTTTGGATCTGCAAGTCTTTCTTTTTCCACAATCTCCTCCTTTCAGACAGGCAGCCTTCTGGGGGTGTCAGCACACCCTGCGGTGGTGCAACACAGGGCCAAATAATCCATGGACTGGAGGAAACCACAAGCAAGCAGACCTATGAATAGAAAATGACTTTTCAACTTTCAAAGCCAAGCAAATCTGGAACCAGCTACAGTGACAACGACAGTAGGTGACATTGTACCCTGGTGACCAAGAACCAGGTCAATAATTTAGCCAATGACCGTATCAGATGGAGAGTGGGCATGGATGAACTTAGGGGTCTTTTTTTTTTAAAAAAAGATTTTATTTATTTGACAGAGAGAGAGAGAGCACAAGCAGGGGGAGCAGGAGGCAGAGGGAGAGGGAGAAGCAGGCTCACCGAGTAGGAAGCCTGATGCGGGGCTTGATCCCAAGACCCCGGGATCATGACCTGAGCTGAAGGCAGATGCTTAATTACTGAGCCACCCAGGTGCCCTGAACTTAGTGGTCCTTTAACCCTGAGATGCTGACCTCAGGACTTCCGCATAGCAGGTGGAGAGAGGAGGAACATGGATCGTCACAGAGCTAATCTGAAAAGTACAACTGATAGAAGCTAAAGGGTTAATGATGCTTTGCTTTGGGAAAGTACAAAAAGCACTGACCTTCCATAGGTCAACAGGTAACTGCCTGTCTTCAACTTAGACCTTTCCTCTTTGTTAGCCCATGGCAAAGCCTGGAAGGCAGAGAGCTCCCATCGATCCTGCTATTCCTGGAACTCTTGGCATTCCCACTTCCCAACCTCTAGAATCGGTGCTACTAATGACCTTCCCTGTGATGATTGACTCTGTGTGTGGGGGGGGGGGGGGGGGGAGAGAGAGAGAGAGAGAGAGGTGGATAAACATCCACCTAATCTCTCAACTGACCCCGAATCATTAAATGACTCAGAATCCACAAGGAACTCTCTCATTCTATTCTGAAATCTCACTACTGAGCCCAGTGCACTGCGCCATATTGCTGCTCTGTGAATGGCGAGCCTTGGGTAGCTCTCTATCATACCCTTGCGGGTTGGGGTGGGGGGTGGCAGGGTTCTGGCAGTTTATAGCACCTGCCCCACCTTGCCAGGAGTAAGGGCCTGAGGACCCCTCCTCTCCCTGCTAACTGGGGAGAGCCCTTATCAGCGGCAGCCAGGCGGTCCCGGGCTGGGCTCCCACACTCTGAAAAAATGCAGCATCATGAAGTGATCCCACTGTTTGTGATTCAGACTTCCCTGTTGTGCCTACATTTAAATTACTGTGTTATAACCAACTTGTATCGTCTGGTTATGATTTAAAGCCTACCAGCTTCAACTAATTAAAAAAACAATCTGGTGAGCTGAGGGGAAAAGTCTTGCTACATGGTTCACATTTGTGTGGTGGGCCCAAATTTATGTTTTCTTGGTGATGCCCATGGACACCCGAAGAGTCTGTGCTGTCCCAGAGTCCAGAGGAGTCGTTACCAGACACTTTAGGTCACTAATGGGTGGTTATGTGGGAGGGAAGTGAAGGTCTCTTCCTTAGTCACCAAGCACATCCTCACGTACTCCGCGTGTGCCTAGCACAGCGCCTTCCCAGCACCATGCAGAACAGGTTGTCCTAAGAGTGGGCCTGTCTCTCAGGGGCTTCTAGACTGGCTCAAGAGAAAAAACAAACACAGATGCAATGATGTGAGTAAAGTACTGGATTGCATCATGATGAAAATAAATGGAATAAAAACTGAACCATTGAAAACAGTGCTTCATGGGAGAGATGTGAGGAAAGTGTCTGCCCCCATCACAACATTCTTAGGGGCAGAGGCATCATTCCAACTCACGTCTACTTGGCAAGTGGGCAAAGAAGTGATGGGTAGTAAGGAGGGCACGTATTGCACGGTGCACTTGGTGTTATACGCAACTAATGAATCATTGAACTTTACATCAGAAACCAGGGATGTACTGTATGGTGACTAACATAATATAATAAACATTAAAAAAAAAAGAAATTCAATACTGTTGAATCACTATATTGTACACCTGAAACTAATGTAACTCTGGGTTTAACTAACCAGAATTAAAGTGAAAACGTAAACAAAATTTAAAAAATAAAAATTTTAGGGACACCTGGTGGCTCAATCGATTAAGCATCCACCTTTGGCTCAGGTCATGATTTCAGGGTCCTGGGATCAAGTCCCACATTGGGCTGCCTGCTCAGCGGGGAGTCTGCTTCTCCCTCTACCTGCCATCTCCCCTGCTTGTACTCTCTCTCTCTCTGACAAATAAGTAAAATCTTTAAAAATAATAAATAAATAAATAAATAAATAAATAAGTTAAAAAATCAAATAAAAGACCACAGAGCAGGATTCAAATCCAAGTCTTCCAGCTCTAAGATCTCTGTCCGTTTCACCACACCATATTTTACAGACGTGTCAGAAATTTAAATGGTCACTCTTCCTTCTGTTTGGAAGGGGTCCAAAAAGAGAGTTTCCGCTTTCTTTGACAGGACAGTTACATTTGTGGAATCCACATTATTGACCACAAGAGTGAGCAAAGCTGGACTTGCCAACTTACATGAGCCAATGTCTTCGTCCATAGCACACCACACAGCCCCTGCGACTTGGTCTCCCTCCTCTCCACTCTTGGGGATATCCTGAGGAAGCAGCCCCTTTGTACTTTCAGACCTTCTCTTCAATTTTCTTCTCCCCAAAGGAAACTTCCACAGGTTGGGACGAGCGACCACAGGTTCCATCTCATGGGTGCCACTTAGCCCACAACCACGTTTCTGTTCTCTCCCTCAGTTCTGATCGCTGTTCTGTTCCTTGGTCTACCAAACCATGTTTCGATTAGCAGTGGCAAGCACTGTACGCTCAGCAGTGGAACGGAGTGTGTGGAGTGGGTGGGCTCATTTGGAGCTGCCTGAAAATGGTGTGCATCTGTTTTCAAAATCTGTGGCTAAGGGTGTCCCATTTTTTACCCAAATTTTTCACCTTGTGACAGCTAACCCTTTTCTCTGCCTTCAGAGTTTAAATGGGGACTCTAATCAAAACTGTTCTTGCTATACAGTCTTCCAACTGATTAACTTTTACAAAAGCCTATATCCAAGGGGCAATTCAAGATGTTGTGTTGGCATTAGCTCAGTGTCTGAGGCTGTCTCCTTTTCCCTTATGTGTGCAATAAAAACTTTTATACTGCATGTTCAGAAGGGGAAAAAATAAATTACCCATAATAGGAAATTAAGAGGAACTGCCATGGAATTGCCATCATAAATTAGATAGGCCATCAGGAAAATATGATGGAATGGGCTGCTATGGAAAAGCTTATTTCTCTGGGTGCATTTATTTTTCATGAGTTTTTATTATTCAGTAGCTTTAGATTCAATCAATGTGCCTCCATCTGTCATAGATGGCCAGGGTTTTTTCCAGGAAGAATGGGGGGAGGCTGCCCACCCATACTCTGCCTGAAATCATGAAGGGATTTGTAGAAGAATGTTTTAAGAAACCAAAGAAGCGCTTGCCTCCAAGGAGCTGGTGCAAAGGCATTTTAATGAAGTTCCCAACAAGCCAAGAGGAAATTTAGAAACTTATAGAACTGAAACAGGAAGCCTGTCTATACAATAACTTTTGTTAGAACTTTCACCCAAGATGTGCCAGGTACGTTAGACTTATGGATTATTCTAGGTTTCTTTTTCTAGATTGTTTTTCTAGATTATTTCAGGTTCTTTAAAATTTAAACACCGCCAACAGAGTGTTAAACCAAGAGCTAAAGAAATTCTGCCAAGCCAAAGAAATGTCCTTGAGAGAACCATGCTCCCCTTGGCAATGCCTGCCTTGTGCCTCAAAGCCTGGAGAAGTAAGGGGTGGGGGGGGGTCTTCTCTCCTTGGCCTTGGCTAGATTCATCTTGTGTTTTCCTGTCTCTGAAAATGATTGTGCTACCTTGAGAGACGTGGCTACCATTGCCACTCTCTCTAAGATGCTCCTTCACCAGGACGGGATATCCAGCACTCAAGAAGGCTTCTTCATCCTGTCTTATAGAAGATCCATCATCCCAGGTTACAAAGTACTGAAAGCGAAAGGCTGCAGATGGAAAAATGGGTTATCAGAGAATGACAACTCTTCTTCCTCTTATGAAAGTTGTCTGGCTCACTGAGCTCATGGGGATGGTTGTTCCTGGGTCACCCAATACCCTGATTTTCATAGAGGTTTTTTTTTTTTTTCTTTTTACAGGGCATTGTACTTGGTGTTGTTGGGACAAAAATGATAACATTGCCACTGCCCTTAAAAGACTTTAGTACAATCATTAGCCATCAGAGAAACTCAAATCAAAACCACATTGAGATACCACCTTACGCCAGTTAGAATGGCAAAAATTGACAAGGCAGGAAACAACAATTGTTGGAGAGGATGTGGAGAAAGGGGATCCCTCCTACATTGTTGGTGGGAATGCAAGTTGGTACAGCCACTTTGGAAAACAGTGTGGAGGTCCCTTAAAAAGTTAAAAATTGAGCTACCCTATGGCCCAGCCATTGCACTACTAGGTATTTACCCCAAAGATACAGATGTAGTGAAGAGAAGGGCCATATACACCCCAATGTTCATAGCAGCATTGTGCACAATAGCTAAATCGTGGAAGGAGCCGAGAAGCCCTTCAACAGATGACTGGATTAAGACTATGTGGTCCATATATACAATGGAATATTACTCAGCCATCAAAAAGAACAATTTCTCAACATTTGCTGCAACATGGACGGGACTGGAGGAGATAATGCTAAGCGAAATAAGTCAAGCAGAGAAAGACAATTATGGTTTTACTCATTTATGGAACATAAGAAGTAGGAAGATAGGTAGGAGAAGAAAGGGAAGAAGAAGGGGGGGTAAACAG
>NW_024426885.1:66527439-66528973 GCF_017311325.1 Ursus maritimus | reverse complement strand
TTCAGTAGCTTTAGATTCAATCAATGTGCCTCCATCTGTCATAGATGGCCAGGGTTTTTTCCAGGAAGAATGGGGGGAGGCTGCCCACCCATACTCTGCCTGAAATCATGAAGGGATTTGTAGAAGAATGTTTTAAGAAACCAAAGAAGCGCTTGCCTCCAAGGAGCTGGTGCAAAGGCATTTTAATGAAGTTCCCAACAAGCCAAGAGGAAATTTAGAAACTTATAGAACTGAAACAGGAAGCCTGTCTATACAATAACTTTTGTTAGAACTTTCACCCAAGATGTGCCAGGTACGTTAGACTTATGGATTATTCTAGGTTTCTTTTTCTAGATTGTTTTTCTAGATTATTTCAGGTTCTTTAAAATTTAAACACCGCCAACAGAGTGTTAAACCAAGAGCTAAAGAAATTCTGCCAAGCCAAAGAAATGTCCTTGAGAGAACCATGCTCCCCTTGGCAATGCCTGCCTTGTGCCTCAAAGCCTGGAGAAGTAAGGGGTGGGGGGGGGTCTTCTCTCCTTGGCCTTGGCTAGATTCATCTTGTGTTTTCCTGTCTCTGAAAATGATTGTGCTACCTTGAGAGACGTGGCTACCATTGCCACTCTCTCTAAGATGCTCCTTCACCAGGACGGGATATCCAGCACTCAAGAAGGCTTCTTCATCCTGTCTTATAGAAGATCCATCATCCCAGGTTACAAAGTACTGAAAGCGAAAGGCTGCAGATGGAAAAATGGGTTATCAGAGAATGACAACTCTTCTTCCTCTTATGAAAGTTGTCTGGCTCACTGAGCTCATGGGGATGGTTGTTCCTGGGTCACCCAATACCCTGATTTTCATAGAGGTTTTTTTTTTTTTCTTTTTACAGGGCATTGTACTTGGTGTTGTTGGGACAAAAATGATAACATTGCCACTGCCCTTAAAAGACTTTAGTACAATCATTAGCCATCAGAGAAACTCAAATCAAAACCACATTGAGATACCACCTTACGCCAGTTAGAATGGCAAAAATTGACAAGGCAGGAAACAACAATTGTTGGAGAGGATGTGGAGAAAGGGGATCCCTCCTACATTGTTGGTGGGAATGCAAGTTGGTACAGCCACTTTGGAAAACAGTGTGGAGGTCCCTTAAAAAGTTAAAAATTGAGCTACCCTATGGCCCAGCCATTGCACTACTAGGTATTTACCCCAAAGATACAGATGTAGTGAAGAGAAGGGCCATATACACCCCAATGTTCATAGCAGCATTGTGCACAATAGCTAAATCGTGGAAGGAGCCGAGAAGCCCTTCAACAGATGACTGGATTAAGACTATGTGGTCCATATATACAATGGAATATTACTCAGCCATCAAAAAGAACAATTTCTCAACATTTGCTGCAACATGGACGGGACTGGAGGAGATAATGCTAAGCGAAATAAGTCAAGCAGAGAAAGACAATTATGGTTTTACTCATTTATGGAACATAAGAAGTAGGAAGATAGGTAGGAGAAGAAAGGGAAGAAGAAAGGGGGGGTAATCAGAAGGGGGAATGAA